>NC_030438.2:20118368-20175868 GCF_001660625.3 Ictalurus punctatus
CCGAGTTTATATAATCTAATCTAATCTAATCCAGTCCAACGTTTCGGTCCGATATCAGTCCAGTAAAAATATTCGCTGTTTTCACCATCGGAATTAGTTCAGAGATCTTTACAGACCACAAAATCATTATTCAGCATTCAGTCCAATGTCATTTACATCAGACTTCATTTCTCAAACACAGGTACTGTCTAACTCCACCTGTCTGTCTCTCCCCCCACACACAGGTACTGTCTAACTCCACCTGTCTGTCTCTCCCCCCACACACAGGTACTGTCTAAATCCACCCGTCTGTCTCTCCCCCCACACACAGGTACTGTCTAACTCCACCTGTCTGTCTCTCCCCCCACACACAGGTACTGTCTAAATCCACCCGTCTGTCTCTCCCCCCACACACAGGTACTGTCTAACTCCACCTGTCTGTCTCTCCCCCCACACACAGGTAATGTCTAAATCCACCCGTCTGTCTCTCTCTCTCCTGTCTTTCTCTCTCACAAGTAACGTCTAACTCCACCTGTCTGTCTCTCTCTCACACAGTCTCTCTCCATCTCATACCCCCGTCTATATCCCTGACTCTCTCTCTTTAAAATTCTAAATCTTCTCTCTGTTTCTCTGTATCTGTCAACAATAATAAACAAGAGCGATATTAAGAATTAGAAGAGACAGAAGGGTGACGCAGATCACTCACTCACTGTCCCTCTCTGTATCTCTCTCTCCATCTTTCACTCGGACTTTCCTTCATTCTCTGTATCTGAATCTCTCTCTATCTGTCTCTGTATATCTCCCCCGTCTCTCTCTCTCTATCTGTCTCTGTATATCTCCCCGTCTCTCTCTCTCTATCTCTGTATATCTCCCCCGTCTCTCTCTCTCTATCTGTCTCTGTATATCTCCCCGTCTCTCTCTCTCTATCTCTGTATATCTCCCCGTCTCTCTCTCTCTCTCTATCTGTCTCTGTATAATCTCTCTCCATGTCTCTCTGTATCTCTCTATATCTGTCTCTCTCTCTGTATATCTCTCTCTAAATGTCCCTCTCTCTGTAGATCTCTCTATATCAGTCTCTGTATATCTTTCTCTTGCTCTCTATCTATCACTGTACATCTCTCTCTCTCTGCCTGCCTTCCTTCCTCTCTCTCTCTCTCTCTCTCTCTCTCTCTCTGTCAGTGAGGATTTGAGCTATTAAATGGAGAAGTAAAACCTGCTTGTCAGCTCCACCCTATTTCTGCTTCAAATAAAAGAGTCCCACAGAAATATTTCACAGCTCATGGACATCTAAAGAGGGAATTTTTTTACTTTCTTCAGCAGTTTGTTAATGCGCAATACACACTCCTCTGTGTGTGTGTGTGTGTGTGTGTTCTCTCTCTCTCTCTCTCTCTCTCACACACACACACACACACACACACACACACACACACACACACACACACACCCCCTGTCTGTTTGATGACTTTATTCGTTTTCAAGAGACGAGTACTCTCATGATCACTAAGAGAGAGCTGAGGGGGTCAGAGGGAGAGTTTGAAGCCGGATGTAATGAGAATAAACCCGGAATAAAAGCAGGAGGATCAGGGCTGAAACCACAAGTGCTGATTCGGCTCTTTACCGCCAGCTGTGTTCGCATCAACTCCACAGAACTACTCGTACAAACTCGATCCCTTACACAAAATCATTTTCAGACGATTACAAACAGACTGAACAGCCAGAACGGTTTAGTTTTAGAGATTAAATGCGGAAAAGAAACGAAAGGGAGCCGCTAATATTACTCTTAACGTTAGCGAGGAAAAGCTAGCGCCCATTCACAGGCGAGATTTCATGCAGCGAAAACTGAACACATGAATATAAACACAGGTATAAAGCAGAATATACACACTTACCGCTTTATCTCCCGGCCGGACTGATTAATACTACAGATAAACTCGCTCCAAACGCCGAGCGCGTGTGAGTGCGTGTGAGAGCGTGTGTGTGTGTGTGTGTGTGTTCGGAGTTGAACGCTTCCACCGTCTAACATTTCTCCAACACACCGGAAGTGAAGCACTTTGTTGTGGCTAAAAAAGTACGCGTGGATACAGAAAAACCAGTAACCATAGCTGCGTCATGACGTCATCACGTACGTTTAAGAAAGAAAAAAAATAGCGGTATTCCGTGCACGCGCTTCGGGTTTGATATGTTAACGACAGAACTGAGGGAAAACAAAACTTCCAGTGACACTAACAGTACAAACTCTCACATTTTAGACACACACACTCACTCACTCACTCACACACACACACACTCACTCACTCACTCACTCACACACACACTCACTCACACACACTTTTTCGGGGTCACATTTTTCGTGCACATCCATCAGCAAAACAAAATGGCGGTGGTTGGGGGATGGGAGGCATTTATGTGTGTGTGTGTGTGTGTGTGTGTGTGTGTATATATATATATATATATATATATATATATATATATATATATATATATATATATATATCAGTGAACGCTACATGTGAGCGGTGTTTCACAATTTTTTCATGAAACTATTTTTCATGTGCAGATTGTTTTCAGCATCTGTTTGCATCATCCCCCCCCCCCCCAACACACACACACACACACACACACACACACACACACACACATACACACACAATCTTTCTCCATCATTCCTCACCTCTCACGCAGGTGTTTCTCACCTCAGTGTCTACATGACATTCATCTGAACGCGTTTATCATCAGATATGACAGTAAATATCTTTACACTGGACTCGACAAACTATTTCATTACGTCTTTCTCTCTCACACACATACACACACTCCACATGTCACCGCTGAGGTGTGTTTGATCCTAAAGTAAAGTTCGAGAATATTTCACTTTTGTTGGAAAATCAAATGTAAACAATTAAGCGGTCAGTTTAAACGGAAAAGGACAGTGAGCAAGTGTGTGTAGGTGATAAAGTGTGTGTAGGTGAGTGTGTGTAGGTGATAAAGTGTGTGTAGGTGAGTACACAGTGAACTCTGGAGTGAATTATAGACAAAAACATCAAAGGCGTTCACCGTTAATTTGGACAAACCCTGAAATCAAATAACGGTTATTTCACTTTCTCACATTAATGACCCTCATAGCGGTTTTAAATACACGAATTAAACACTAACCCTAATACTATCTACTAATACTAATACTAATGCTTCAAAAAACCCAGAAATAATCTGTGTACATTGTGTTGTTGTAGGGGATTATGGGTTAGAGCTGCTCTGTGTGTGTGTGTGTGTGTGTGTGTGTGTGTGTGTGTGTGTGTGTGTGTGTGTGATTTATATTTATTTAGGCCTATATATAAATGATATATTTCTGTAATACATCTGTTAATTTAATCAGTGTCTGTTCATGTTTAATGTTTATTTTATTCATTATTGTTTTTCTATTCCTTTATTAGTTGTTATTGTTTGTCTATACAACTTTTATATTCATTTGCTTTGGTAACATTGTTAAAACAGTCATGACAATAAAGCACACTAAACGTTCTCTCTCTCTCTCTCTCTCTCTCTCTCTCTCTCTCTCTCTCTCTCTCTCTCTATCTATCTATCTATCTATCCATCTGTCCATCCACCTACCTACCTACTGTTGGTCTGGCCATTCATCCATTTATCTGTCTGTCTATCTATCTATCTATCTATCTATCTATCTATCTATCTATCTATCCATCCATCATTTCATCGGTCTTTTGCTTTTAGACTTAATGCATTTGCCTTTTTGGTCACAAGGATAGAAACACATGCTCTGTAGAAACAGTTGGCCAAAACTGAAATATCCGCAGTGTCCCTTCACTCCAAAAGTCGTGAACTTTACTTCTTCACATCAATTCAATTTCAATTCAGTTTTATTTGTACAGCGCTTTTTACAATAGACATTGTCTCAAAGCAGCTTTACAGAAACATCAACACGGTGTACAGATATTAAAGGTGTGAATTTATCCCAACTGAGCAAGACACTGAGTGGCGACGGTGGTGAGGAAAATCTCCCTAAGATGTTTTAAGAGGAAGAAACCTTGAGAGGAACCCGACTCAGAAGGAACCCGTCCTCATCTGGGTAACAACAGATAGTGTGAAAAAGTTCATTATGGATTTATATGAAGTCTGTATGGCGTTAGGAGCAGCCGTAATCCCAGCAGTCTGGAATTAAAGAAGATTTGAGCTCCATCCAGAGGCAGAAAGGATCTGGATCTCTAGTATCTCCATAAATTCGTGTGGGGCTCGGCGAAAGGAGAGAGGGAGAAAAAAGATCACTATGACTGCGAAGTAGTAGAACAGAATCTAGTCAGGGTAGGCTTGAGTAAACAAATACGTTTTAAGCTTAGACTTAAACACTGAGACTGTGTCTGAGTCCCGAACACTAATAGGAAGACTGTTCCATAACTGTGGGGCTCTATAAGAGAAAGCTCTTCCCCCTGCTGTAGCCTTCACTATTCGAGGTACCGTCAGATAGCCTGCATCTTTTGATCTAAGTAGGCGTGGCGGATCATATAAAACCAAAAGGTCGCTTAGATAATGTGGCGCGAGACCATTTAGTGCTTTATAGGTTAATAAAAGTATTTTATAGTTAACGCGAGATTTTACTGGGAGCCAATGCAGTGTGGATAAGATCGGGGTGATGTGGTCGTATCTTCTGGTTCTAGTTAGGACTCTAGCAGCTGCATTCTGGACTAACTGGAGTTTGTTTATGCTCCTACTGGAACATCCAGACAGTACGGCATTACAGTAATCTAATCTAGAGGTGACAAATGCATGAACTAGTATTTTCGCATCATGTAGTGACAATATGTTTCTTATTTTAGAAATATTTCTGAGATGAAAGAAGGCTATCCTAGTAATATTATCTACATGAGCATCAAATGATAGACTGGAGTCAATAATCACTCCAAGGTCTTTAACTGCTGCACATGATGAAACAGAAAGAACATCCAGAGTTACTGTGAGATCAGAAAGATTACTTCTAGCTACACATGGGCCTAATAATCAGCACTGCTAACATGTCAAGGAATCATCACACTGGCTAATAGATTGTTCTGTGCAGTTTATTATTGGTCAGATTACTGCTTTAACATCTCCATTCTTTTTATTTCTAATTAATCAGCACACACCATTGAGTTTACTGTTAATGTTTTGAAATGCAGGATGTCTGTGGGTCCACAAAGCTTCGTTCCTCAGTATAATCCCTGGAAGCCTCAGCCTCAGATGGACGCCCTGGTCTCAGCTCTGTGGCATGGCCTCTGTCCTGACACTATAATGAAAGACGATTATGAATCAGTGCATATATTTGCCCAGCTGTCCAATCACAGGAATGCAGTCATGCAAACCATGTATACACACATCTTCGATCTGGTGATTACACACCTGCCAGACAACAGAGACAGCAGGAACAGGTGAGAGACACCAAACTTCACAACTCTAGCTTAATGTTATCCAGTGTGAGCCATATCAAACACATCGCACAGATTATTACAGCTTTAAAACAACAACAACAACAACAACAACAACAAAAAAGAACACTTGATTCAAATGAACTGTCAGTCAAACAGAATTTGATTCAAATTAACTGCGAGTCAAACAATTCACAGCGTAGTTACTGCAGCAGTGTTTCTCAATCCTGCTCCTTTATTTCCTCAGTAAGGGTGTGTTATACAGCTTTCCCAGCAATTAATCCATCTGGCACAAATGTAAGTGGACCTTAAAATCAACATTTGCTGAGGACGTGGTGGGGAAAAAGCCAGCGCCTCTTACAACATTTCAGACCAGTTGGTTTGGATGACACTGAACAGAAATGTGAAAAAAATGTGATTTAAATGAACTGCAATTCAAACTGTGATCTTTTCCACATAGGCACAGTTGAGTCATAAAACAATAATAAAGTCACTGTAAACTTGTTTTATATTTAATTTAATCTTTGTACACGGATGATCAAACTGCAGTGCTTTTGTTTTGACGTGTTCTTTTGAGAAACAGCTCAACATCTTCCTGGAGAACCTACAGTAACTTAAATATAATCAAAAAATGGTGTAATTACGTCACCAAATATAAACAGCCAATCAGATTCAATATGCAAATAAGAAGGGGTCGACTGTATGTGTGTGTCATCATTTGACCCACATACAGCACACTTCATTTTATTCTCATGAAGGTCGTGTGTGTTAATGTGCTGAATCAGGACTTAAGCGTCTTCTGTCTCCCTCTGGTGGTCGTTAAAGGCACTACAGCAACCTGGGACTGAGCTGCTTTAACTCCCGGGTGGTATTTGGAGGAGAGGAAAGGAGAAGGTGGAGACATAGACGCGCTTTCATTGGCTGAAATTGCTCACATGGTTACATGCATTTTAAATGAAGGTCACGTGGAATCCAACCGCCATCACAGTGTTTAGACGTTTGCCAAAGCTAGCTAGTTTGCCATTAGAGTAGATTTACATGACCATCAACTATGATCAATAATTATATATAAATAAAAATAAAACATGGTGTCAGTGGCAGCAGCGTAGCGTGAACTGAGTCGTTAAATGAAATGATCAGTGTGTGGGAGAAAATAAAGCGGCTCTGTTTCATGGAAAACATTTTATTGGTTCTTTTTTGCAGTGTACAATAAATCACTAAGTTGCAGTGGGGTGTGTGTGTGTGTGTGTGTGTGTGTATATATATATACGTACAAATAAACACTGAAAAGAATAAGGAAAAAACGGCTAATGCGGATGTGATGAGTCTCCGTCTCTACTTGTAGAACTCGTGCTCCTGCTCGTCCTTCTTGATCACCGTCTTGTAAGCCTTCTCGAAATCCTTGGCCAGGACGATATAACGGTTTTCACGCACGGCCAGCATACCAGCCTGAGAACACGAACACGAACACACACACACACACACACACACACACACACACACACACACAGCTGTAGTGGTGCAGTGGTAGGAAGCAGCTACACATGACGTGAGAAAATGCTGCAACAGTATGCAGCTACACGTGTGTGTGTCTCTCTCTCACACACACAAAGTTGTTTAAAGCTGGAAGTTAAAGCGAGGTGTGTGAACGCGTTACACACTAACCTCCTGGCAGATAGAGTTAATATCCGCTCCAGAGATCTTGTCAGGTCGAGCAACATCTACACACACAGGTTAAGGAGAACACAAAGATACAAAATGCACAGCCAAAAAAAACACACACACACACACACACACACACACACACACACACACACACACACACACACACATGCTCTAACTCATAATCCCCTACAACAACACAATCTACACCCAGATTATTTATAAAATTAAAATAATAATAATAATAATAATAATAATAATAAAAAAGGCAGTCTTTGTGAATAGCAAACAGCCAATAAAGGAAAAAAGCAAGACTGAGGGTAGACAGGTGTGTTAGACAGGTGTGTGATGAGGATACAGTCCTCCAGGTCCACCTCCTCAGACAGGTTCATCTTGCTGGTGATGGTGGTGAAGATAAGGCGCTTCTGTCTGCGGTCTGGCACAGGAAACTCGATCTTACGGTCCAAACGACCTGGACGCAGCAGAGCTGGGTCCAGAGTGTCGGCCCTGTTAGTGGCCATGATCACCTGCGCAGGTGCAAACACGCGCGCACACACACACATTAGGAGGAGTGTGTAACTGATCAATGCCTGGAGCTTATTGGTGGATCTGTAACCTACATGTAGAAAATAGAATAAAGTCCAAACTCACCTTCACATTGACGTTCTGGTCGAATCCGTCCATCTGATTCAGGAGCTCCAGGAGGATTCTCTGCACCTCTCGGTCAGCTAGAGACAGAGAGAGAGAGAGAGAGAGAGAGAGAGAGAGAGAGAGAGATATTAAAGTCTCATGTCTAGGCATTAAAACAGATGATTATAAATCTCTCTCTCTCTCTCTCTCCCTCTCTTTCTCAGTCAGGTGGACGTGAAGGAGTGAAGGACTGTAAAGGTTAGAGAAGTCGTACCTCCGGTCTGAGCGTCGAAGCGCTTGGTGGCGATGGCGTCGATCTCGTCGATGAAGATGATGGCAGGTGCGTTCTCTTTGGCCAATCGGAACACGTCTCTGACCATACGCGGCCCTTCACCCAGGTACTTCTGAACAAACTCTGAGCCCACGACGCGGATAAACGCCGCTGAGAACACACAGGACAGGTCAACGTCATGATGAACCCGTCTGTCCATCTGTCTGTCTGCCTCTACCTGTCCATCTACAGCATCTGTCTGTCTGGCACCCTGTCGCTACATCATTACCTGTCTGTCCATCCATCCTTCTATCTCAACCTGTCTGTCCATCCATTCAACCTTATATAGCTACCTTCCTGCCTGTCCGCCCGTCTAGACTTTCATCTCGACCTGTCTGTCCAGCCGTCCGGTCTTATATAGCCACCTACCTGTCTGTCTGTCCAGTCTTTTACAGCTACCCGTCTGTCTGTCCATCTAGCCTTCTATCTTGACCTGTCTGTCCATCCACTTACACATCACATCCCATCTATCCACCCTTCTCTTCACTTATTTTTGGAGAACTCACTGAAATTAATTGTGAAATTTACCCAGAACTAATCCTGATCAGGAGACGTAGTTCTAAGAGGGAAGCAGCAGTGATGAGGCCAGATATTTCTTTATTTATTCAGTCAGTGTGATTAAAGTACCTGTGGTGTGGTGAGCCACGGCTTTTGCCAGCATGGTTTTCCCACAGCCGGGCGGCCCGTACATCAGCACTCCTCTCGGGGGGTCGATACCAATCTGGAGGAACGCACACACACACAGCACACACACTCTTTAATCCAGATGTTTCAAAGGTCAAATATTAAACCGCGGTTGTCCCAGCAGCCAGAAGAGCTTTAAACACTATTTTAAACACCGTTCTGATTTCCCTTTACACACTCACCTGCTTATAGAGCTCAAAGTGTGTGAGGGGCAGCTCCACGGCCTCCCGCACCTCCTGCTTCTGGATGTCCATCCCTCCGATATCAGCGTACATCACATCCGGCTTCTGATCTGTCACACCCAACACACACACACACACACACACACACACACACACACACACACACACACACGCAAGCGCGGGACGTTATGATGCGTCACATCATGGCTAAAAGGGAAGAATTTCTGCTGCAGGAAACGGGGGAAGTGTGGGAAGGGGGTTTGAGGTTTTTACCCGAGGTGAGCATCATGATGCTGCTGTCAGCCTCCGGGGGCAGAACGTCCACCAGAGCGTTGCTGTGTTTGTGCAGAGCCACCGAGGCGTTGGGCTTCAGCAGCTCTCTGTCTATAGTGCTCAGGATCCGCACGTAGTAATTCGACCCTTAAACACACACACACACACACACACACGCAGAGATAATTAACCACCATTACTCTCATTATAGCTAATTATACCTCAGATTAATAATACCAACTTGAAAACCTAAAATTTAGGAGATGTTAGTCACAGAATTCGACAAAACGAGGTACCTGGGCAAGAAGTGGAACCAATTAGTCTTAATACAGTCTACATGAAGGACTACGAGTGTGTTGGGGTGATAAACAACAATAAAAAATAGAAATATAGAGTGAAACAGCATTAAAAAAAGCCCGAAGCCCTGTACCTGTAGTGGAACCCACGATGGCGGTGTTCTGGTCCACGGCTTCCAGGAACTGTCCGATGACCAGCGGGATGCTCTGGATCCTCTTCACCTCCTCCTGAGCGTGGAGGAACTCCTTCTTCAGGTTCTTCTGCTCATCCTTAATGTACTCCTCCTGCACCTCCAAAAACTCCAGCTCCTGCTGCAGCTTCTACGTGGTACAAATATCACAAACATTGCAGAGTTTAACGAGATCACAGACGTGTGAATGAACAGCATGCTGTTATTATTATTATTACGTGTTATTGTTCATATAAAAGGTTTATTAGTGAAGACACTAAGAAACGCTATAAAAACAAACCTTATATCTGCTGTACAGATCTTCCAGATCCTCAGGTTCTGGGGCCAAAAAGGACAAACCGGTCTGAGGCCGTGAGCTCAGCATGGCTGGAACATCATCCTGTATACACACACACACGTTATTATTATTCGTTGAGACACTACTGCAGCTGCAAATCACAGCTTTATATATGAACACTAATATCGTTTCTATAGTAACAGCGCGTACAGTGGATTCTCATTAACATTTACGGAAGGAGTCTCCAGTCTCAGAGTTAAAGCTGTAGGTTTACGCTTCTTCTTTGAGGTTTTGAGCTGCGTGAAGAAGAATAGAGAGAGTCCGGTGAGGGAACCACTGTTTGTAGCTGCTATAACGTAAGCGAGAACAGGAACTCACTCGTCTTACGGACGTTCCACAACTTTAAACATAACTGTAAATGGATAAAAAGCATAATGTGTCGTTCTCTCATGAATTGGTGTTGTATAAGAGGAATAAAACACTACAGGGTGGGAACTGTAACTCAGCTACATCACACCAGTCGTTGATTATTTTCCTGTGACAGAACCACACACAGTGGATTCTCTCTCACAAATTAAGATAAGCGAAGCGAGCGACAGTTTAAAGATGTGTTCGAGAGATGTAGAAATAACACGTTTGTTATAAAACTGGAACAGACTTCAACTTTGCCGTGTAGATAACGTTAGAGAACCGGCTGAATCCCAAATGGACACTAATTCCCTACATAGGCGCACTACACTGAGTATAATAGCATAGCTTCTAATTAGGGCTGTACAACTGACGGAGACCGATTTGGTATCGAGCCTAAAATGAAGCCGGTTTCACATATTAAAACGCCGTTTTAAAAACACATATTACATAGTAATAAGATAATACCTTATAAATAAACGAAACATATGACTTCTAGAATGCCTAACTAGACTTAAGATGTCAGTAATAAACAACTACCGTTAGCCGAGTCGCTAAGCTAACCGGCTAGCTAAGCTAAAGTGAATGGCATGACAGAGCATTTGCCGAGTTTTGAATGAATCAGAGCCTCGAATCTGTTCATTATATCGTCTACAATCCGCAGTGAGGCCAAAGCGTATAAACCCGAGACGATAGGAGACAAACAGAATGCAAATAAATTGGGAATACGTGTTTAAAAGCTGAGGAAAAAGAGTGTGAGATGTTACCGGAGCCCTCTCGACTATCACTCCGCCATCCTCCATCTTGGATATACAGACTTTGACGTCGAGTGACGTCACACGCAGCCTCACGCAGCCTCACGCAGCCTAATGAGGGTAAACACTCAAGAATTTAAAAAGACGAGTATTTCCTAATAAATCTATTCATTTTATTATTATTCTAGCCACGGGGTTTTTTTTATACACAAGTGCATGTATTTGTCTGTAAAACATGTATTTGTCTTTATTGTTTTTTGTAAAGACTTTTTACAAAAATGTTACTTGGATACTCTCTCTACCTCAAGCAATGTCAAAGCTTTAAAATCCTGCTAAATAATATCAGAAATATTATATATTGTGTACAATGTATAATATTTATTCTTTTTACAATTTTTTAATATATATATATTTTTAGATTGTGTGTTGTATATAAAAGTGAGGGAAGGAGGGAAATTGTTTTTTGCACAAAAATTGTTTTTTGTTTTTTTTCCCCCTGGCTCTTTGTTTACTTGTTATATTTGTATTGTTGTTAATATCTGTTGTGAGTTGTAAACATGTGTATGTGTATTTACTTTTGTATATTCGCAATAAAAAAATAAAAAAATAAAATAAAGAGGGTAAAGACTCAGGATTTGTTTTTTTTTTTTTAATTTTAAAAGAAACTAATTATGCATAAATATGAAATAAATAAATTAAGGGAAAATTGAGATAAACCAAACTGCAGTGTTCTGGTATTATTATAGATATAAATGAATTCAAATCATTGCTTTCTCTAAAAACAAAATCAGTGTCTCAGAGCTTTTTGGACTTCTCCCTTACTCTTATGGACACCAATATGACACTGTTTTGTTTTTTTTTGTTTTTTTTTTAAGATAATCTGTCTTTAATTTTATATTTTGACACGTTCAGTAAACAGTGAAATTTTTTGGATGACTCATCCTGTACTCGTGTTGTGTTCATCCAATTAAATGCTCTCTAGAATGTATATGCCCCGCCCCCGAGGGCATGTCTTGCGCTACAGTAGCATCATGTTACTTAGCAGTAAATACATTTCATCGGTGTTATTATTCCGCTCTCCATGTGAATGTAAATGTTTGCAGTTTATTCATTTGGAAGAGGGCGGAGTTTGTGTGACTTTTCCGAAGAGTGTTTTACCGACTTGCTGACTGTCTGAGGGAGAATTCCGTCTTTAGACACCGTCTCCATGAGTAAACGTCAGTAATATCGTTTTATCTACTGCTGTTTCTTCACTGTTTGCCAGTTCGATAAGCTACTGTGAAGTTTGTTTGGATTGGATGGAGGTGTGGCATGGTGTATCTCAAACACTATTGGTTCTTGTGTAAACCAATCAAGTGCTTCAACATGATCTTCATAAGGAAATAGGTCAACTCTCATGGAAGAGGGTTGGTGACCACTGATTTTGAGTATTGTATCGTATTGTATTGTAGCCGTAATACGCATGCGTAAAACAGAACCGCTGCTAAGTATAACACTAAGAGGAAAACGTGAGAATGTCTCCCCCTGCTGGTGAAACCTGCATTACATCATAATGAGGGTTTTGTCATATAAATCAGTCCCACTGTTTTATTATGATTATTATGATTATTATTATGGTGATGATTATTATCATACGCTATTCATATTTAGTTATTTAGAGATTATGTGTCTACTTATGTGTAGCTGCTTGATATAAGTTAATATATGCCGGATTTCCGGTTTGTTGTGGTTGATATTTGGCTGAGAGCAGTGCCAAAATACAGACTGTGAAACAGACGGACATATTGCAGGGCTTCTTTTACATCTGCTCATGTGTTTTCCAGCCCACTGCTGCAATGCATCACTCCTCCCCCACCCTCTCCACCTCCACCTCTCTCTCTCTCTCTCTCTCTCTCTCTCTCAGTCAGTGCTGTATCCTTCCTTCCCCTCGCATCATGCCATCCCTCCTCCGTCCGGATCTTTGGAAATGCGTACACTGGCTTCATTCAAGGACGAAATAAACGCTTTGGAAGAAAAGAAATATTACTCCTGCATTAATATTTAATAAAGCACCGGATTTTTAAGGGGGAAAGAGAGGAGCTACGATAGGAATAGGAGAGAGAGAGAGAGATCCTGCGGCTCTGTCCCAAATCCACATGCACAGTGTGCAAGGTAGGCAGCATGAAGGACTGAAGGACACACTGCATTCATTTTATATATCTTTATTTTTTACAACACATGCAAGTTTGACTGAATGATTCAGATGATGGAATGTAGCCTCTACTGAACTGAATGCATAATTCATGCGTACTGTACCATTTTTATTCCGACTTAATGAATGATTTCTGATTGAAAGAGAAGCTTTTATTTTTTTGTGAATCATCCAATCATATGACCATCTGGTATGAAGGATAACTGAAGCTGCAGAGGTGGACCACTGAAGAAGAAGAAGAAGAAGAATCCTTACTGTAATCTGTCTGACCTGAACGCACTCATCTATACTCATTAAAAAAAGATAAGGGTAGAGAACAGATTAAATATTTATGTCGGCACACGTCTTCACTCTCGGGACGTTTCTGTAAGTTTTAAAATGGAACAATCCGTACACTTCTAGGTCTTCATGTAGGTCTTGTCCACTCATCGTCCATTTTCATAGAGCAATAATAATAATAATAATAATAATAATAAGAGCAAGCATTTCACTGGAATGTATCGGCTACGTGAAACCAAAGACGTGTAAAACAAACAAACAAAAAAAAGTTCTCCGATCCACACTTCCAATCTTCCATTCTCAATCAGTCACTGTGGGACATCTTCTTCATCTACATCTTCATAAACTTCATCCTCTTCTCAGGTTTTCCTTTCTCACGCTCGTCATTCCTCCCGATCGATCCGATCACGATCTTCCATGCTATGCACTCATCACAGACTTTCTTTTTCTCTTAAACATCACAAACCTCAAAAAGTTCAAGTCTTCCGTTAAGAATAAGGAAAGCTGTAAAGCGTAAAGATCCATCTCTGGACAGATCATTTTCCTTTCAAACAAAAACCTAGTAGCTACGATAAGGATAGGCTAGCAACACAACGCTAACAAAAGAGAGTCACAGCATCGAAAAAACTAAACTAGACAAAAGAAAACAAAAGCAAAAAAAGCCTTGTGGATTCATAAGCCAGGCGAAGAGCATCGCCGAAGTGAACGCTCCTTTACTAAGCTGTCGTGAGCACTTCGTCACTAAAGTGCACTGGAACTGAAGGTAGCGCTGCTAACGCAGAAGTAAACAAGAAGTGCACTGAAGGACGGTAAACACTGCAGGACCACGTGGAGAAAGTGAACACTGCATCACTTAACACTTCCTCTGTGGGGATTCGACTCTTCCACTGCTGCATCCTGGGACACACTCGGAGAGCCTCTGATCTACAGCAGCGTGTCTGTGAGTGAGTGTGTATATGTGTGTGTTCCTCTCCTGGGTGAAGATGCCTGCAGTCCAGATGATGTGGCTCTCCGTACTGCTGCTGTGTGTCATACAGGGTGAGTGACTGTACGCTGGATAAACAGCTTCCTAAATCATAATCTACGCAGGGAAAAGTGAGACATAATTCATACAGATCGAATTATATATTGGCACCCTGATTCCCTGGATTTGCTGTAGTTCAGTGGCACGGAACTGCTAACAGGCTATCTGTATTTGGGCTGTCGGTAGGCGTGTCACTAAAACGCAAACAACAAAGTTGTTAAAAGTTATTATTATTTAAAATTGTTAAAATTATTTCCGACAAACAACAAAGTGTGTTCCTACTCACACGAACAAGTATATGAATATGAATTACGTGTGCGGTACAAATGTCAAATTATTGCTTATTCTCTTCTGAGTATCTAGAACCTGCCAGGAGTTTAGAATTTAACATCTTGCTCTTGGTACTTGGTGCACACTTGGGCGTTTGACTAGTTCATTAAGGATTTTAAAGGGTTCTTTGGATAATTAAGGGTTCTTATCTTCCAAAAAAGGTTCTACTTGGACCCCTTGAGTGTTACAGAAACATTCTGGTTCTACACAGAGCCTTTAGGGTTCCTACAAAGGGACAATCGAAGAGCCCTTACCTTTTCTAACTCTTATGTTTCCCCTTGGAAATTGTTGGGTTTTTTTTTTTTACCTATTTGGACGAGCAAACATTTCATCCTCTTTGAAACAGTGTCTATTAATGATGTTGAAAGGAAAATGAGCTTTTTTAATAGATGTGATATTCTTCTGTGGAAAAAGTAAGTACACCCTTGGCCTCAGAAGCTAGTATTGCCCCTTTTAGCAGAAATAACTTCTTGTAGGTGTTTTGCATAATTGTCCACCAGGCTTACACCACTCTTCTATTAAATATTCTTTCAGTTGTAAGATGTTTGAGGGTTTTCTTGCATGTTCTGCCCGTTTCAAATCCCTCACAACATCTCAATGGGATTCAAATCCGGGCTTTGACTCGGCCGTTCCATAACCCTCCTTTTCTTCTTCTGGAGCCGTTCCTTGGTGGATATTCTCGTGTGAGTAGGATCATTGTCCTGTTGAAAGATCCACTTTCAGTTCAACTTCAACTTTCAGACAGACGGCCTCACGTTATCTTCAAGCACTGCTTGATATGATGCAGAATTCATAGCTGAATCAATGAATGCAAGCTGTCCGGTCCCTGAGGCAGTGAAGCAACCCCAAACCATAACATTTCCACCACCGTGCTTCACAGTCGGTATGAGGTGCTTCTCCTGAAAAGCTGTCTTTGGTCTGCACCGAACATGTCTGCTGTTAATGTGACCAAACAACTCTATATTTGATTCGTCTGTCCAGAGCACATTATTCCAAAAGGCCTGGTCTTTGCCTGTATACTCACTGGCAAACTGTAGTCTTGCAGACGCTTTTTCCTGACACGCCTCCCACGCAGGTCAAATCTGTGCAATCTCGTTCTGATTGTAGAAGCATGGGCTTTAGAAGGCTTCTAATCCCTAAACACCTGATTCTAATGTTATGGATTTCAATGTGTGATAAACGTGGGGTGTACTTACTTTTTCCATGTGACTGATCTGTTTTTTTGTTCATTTAAAATGTGAAAATTAATACAAAATGCCAATGTTAACTGTCCTTTGATAGAGTGCATCAACTTTATTAACAGGCACCGTTTCAAAGAGGATCAAAAGTTTTCTTGTCCAAATATGTAAAAAAAAAATTAAAAAAAAAGGCAAGAATTTCCATGGGGTGTACTTATTTTTTTCACATGACTGTATATCACTTACAAAACCGAATGTTCAGTACGACCTGTACATTATAAACACAAAAAAAACTCAGCGTGAAAAACATTGATCCCTACAGGGTGCCAATACATAATTACCCACTTTGTATGACTTATTTCTTACCAAATAACCTTCACATGTCTGTCTGTCTGTCTGTCTGTCTGTCTGCGTGTCTCTGTCTGTCTGAGTTTCTTCACTAACAAGAAATAAAAGTGAGTTAATAATTCATTGTAAATGACAAATAACAGGCTTGAACATGACCTTTGAACTCTTAATCTCTGTTCTGATCTGTGTTTTGGACATGTGTTTTCTGGACATGTGTGTGTGTGTGTGTGTGTGTGTGTGTGTGTGTGTGTGTGTGTGTGAGTCTGGCGAGCGATAAATGCCGCATTGACAGAGATTCCTGGCGTGCGATAAATATCGCAGGGACAGAATGTCCCGCTCTGCGAGCAATAAACGCCGCATTGACGGAGTTTCCCGCTCGCTCAGGTTTTCACAATAGCTGTGTTGTTATGTTTTACAGTAAGCGATAAAGATGCTCTCTGTCACACTGAGGGTTTTACTGCATCCTGGACAACACACACTCACACACTCACACTCGCTGACCACTCAGAAGTGCGTCTTATCTCACGGTAATAAGAGTTTCGTTAGGCATCATGATAGATTTATTACCGCGTTATCGCTCCGGACAGATCAGCGTCTCCATTCTTTCCTCGAAGAAATAAAAGCCTTCCTTTCCACTGTAAAACCCCGCTAATTTTCTTGCCTTGCAGTGTTGTTCTGTACGTATTCTGTATTATTGACCGGTTTGGTCGTAGCCGAATGGCTGTAATACTCATACGCTCGCTGAATAAAGGGTACGGAAGTGTACCTTTCATTGACGCTTTTATTTTGAGTACCTTTATGTATCTGTCAGCTGGAAATGTGGATAAAGTCCTTTCTATGTAAAAGGTACACTCTAAAAGTACAAAAGGTGTACGCTTGATGGTGCCACCCCAGTGACGAGGAATGGTGCAGTTCCTGTACCATTAGTACCCTTTCTGAGCGCTAGGCTTTTAGGTTATTAATCAGATTCGATATGCGCTTCGTTTCACAAGTTCTCTAATCGCCCTGGATGTAAATATTATTTCCACACATCACACACTGCTGCTCGTTCTGCGTTACAGCGCGGTGTAACACACCCAGAGGAAATCGCTATCTGCCCTCTTCCACATACAGTACATGACCTCACAGACACCCATGATTGGCTAGTGTCACTGTGATTGACAGGTGAGAGATAGTATGCCCCTCCCACCCAGACCACACGGTCAGTTTTCCTGTCTTAGAGTCAAACGTGCGATCTCCTAATGATAGAGCGAATTCTGTCATTCCTTTTCCTGTAAAGTAGAGATAGGATGCTGAACGAGGGCGGTGAGGTGTTAGAGAGGAGACGTGGTAGAGGGTATGCTTTGGAACAGCTTTAGGACGCGTTTTTGGAAACAGAAAATGCGTGTTTGAATAAAAAAGCACTTTGCACAGACGACATTTGAGTGTCTGAATGCGAAGATTTGAGTTGGGATGAAGTGTTTGGGCTTTCGGGAGAACATCTCCACGGTCTATAATCTGCTCCAGAGATGCGCACCTGCGAGGAGCGGCGTTTAGAGGATCTGGCTGTTAAAGCACGCAGAATACGAGCACGTCACGCCTCACCGAAACACATCGTTTCCCTCCCTCACACGTTTTCAACACGGAAAGACATTCCTCCGGAATAACAGCAACAGAAAATTCAGTTTTTTCATATGATTCGACTGTGGTTTATAAATAAATATTTAGAACAGAGATGAAGAGATATTTGGAAATAAAACAGGAAGAATAAGATAGAATAAGAACAATATGAGTGAGATCAGAAAAACAGTGACGTGTAATATATTGGGCTGCGGAAGTGACGGAACAGGTTTGTCTGCAGTCTTGGGGATCAGTCTGATTGTTAAATGCTTCCAAAACAAAAAGAAGAATGGTACTTTTGGTACTTTTCTCACGATAGTCATCCATCCACCCCCCCCCCCCTCTCCTACTTAAGGCCGTGTTCACTTTATACTGTTAATACTGCAGTACTGCACTGACACTTTCACATTTACTCAGAAGACAGAATATATAAATCTATACTCACTTTATATCCAGTATTATATGTTATTAATCATTTGTGCTGAATATGTTTATTAGTAAAGTGCTCGATCGATCTGTCTGTCTATCCGTCTGTCTAACGCTACGAGTGAAAATCTCACTGATTAAATAGCACTGTTCTGCTGGGATGGGAATGATCCATAGTAAACGTTTATTGTAGGAGGAACAATAGAGAAACGAGGCTAAAGTGGATTTTTCCATCGCGGTGCTTTATGTGTCTCGGAGTGTTTTAGTTCGTCTAATGAACATGAATCATCCTTTTAAAATTCATATTTATATTACTGTAATGTCACGCCCACTGACCTGGAGAAATAAAAGAGTTTATAAAAAAAGGCCTGATATTAGTGCCATCCCATTCACTCCATCTCTATTTACACACACACACACACACACACACACACACATATATATATATATATATATATATATATATATATATATATATATATATATATACACACACACACACACACACACACACAAACACACACACACACACCTGCTCTCAGGCTTTTGTGTGTCTGCTTCCGTAAACATTGTTTGTGTAGAGAATTTAAAGCTAGCTAGCTGCTATGATTACGTCACATAAAATTTTAACATTACCCGTCTCTTACTGTATTGTGTTGAGTTTGGTTATTACACTACATGAAACCATGAAATACATGAAATGGGAGATGAGACCTAAGTAGCCTCATTAGAACAGGGTTTAGCAGCTAGCATGGTCCCTTTCTTCGCTAAGTTAGCTAGATAGTAATGACAGCGATTATCAGTTTTAAGGATTAAAATAAAGGCTTGAACGAACGTCAAGGTGTCGGATACTAATCAAGTATCAACCTCACAGCATTCACGCAATATACTCTAAGGAGCGATGCATCCAAAATGGAGTATTTAACTCTGCCATAGAAGAATTTAGCAAACGTTAGCTGATGTGTGACACTGTTTTCCAGCATGTGAAACACTGTATAACAGACGGAGTGGGGATTAATGTGAGTTTAAAGTTGTTAAATGACAAAATTTTAGGATTTTTTTGTTTCTCCCCCAGAGCTAGGAGAGTGGAGTTCATTAGCTCGCTAATATCATGGCTAGCAATGCTAACTGCGTCACTTAGTGTCAGCTTTTCATCGTGTCAGCTCTTTTCTTCACAGCCAGATGAAAGCTCGTCCAACTCAAGCCCATGCGTTTTGATTAGAACTAGCCGGCCATCAGCGTTTCAGTCGATACGCTCCGTAAAAGCTTTTAAATCCTGAACAGAGAGAGCAGCTCAGGATTCTCCAGTCGGCCCCTGAGACGTGACACACCGCAAAAACCTAAAAGCCTGACACACATAAAGCTCTATAAGTACATTATTACTGGTAATAAAGATTTCTGAGTGCTACTCCATCATTCTTATCACACCACACAAAAATGTACGGAATAATTGTGTTTAATAATATATAATAAACACACTGTACAAGTTGCAGCATCATGCAGGCAGCTAGAGTTAATAATGACTTATTTTTTTTACTGCATTTAAACAATAAATATTCTAGATCGACATACAAAACTTTACTATGTACGAGAGTGTGAGGAAGATTCCCCTTTTATTACTCATTAAATTATAGAAATAATAAGAAGCTAAATAATAATATCAAAGTTGATTATTTCTTTAGTTTTGTATTCCTCTTATACCACAGTAATTGTACCGACCACCATTACAGTTTTTCATTGTCACATTTTTTATCCATTTCTAGTTACTTTTAACGTTGGTGTAGTGAGTTAGTTCCTGTTTTCTCTTACGTTATATCAGCTATAAACACTCGCTCCCTCACCATCCCTCTCTTTATTCTCGCTCTCTATTCTCTCTCTTTACTCTCTCTATTCAAGTTAATAAGAGAAAATAGAAAAAGAAGCATAAACTCTTCTGTCCTGAAGATGTCCGAAAACTAAAAGACAGCTTTACCTCCGACTGTTACAAAGTGCTGACACTGGAGACTCCTTCCATAAATGATAAATAAATACATTTCTCCCTACAGAAAACGTCACCAGATCAACGATTACACACGTTTTTAATCTGTTTATGTGACGCGTCTGTCGTACACGTCCCAGTGTGTGAGTTGTCATGATATTAGATTAATATAATCCTGAACATCACTGTCACTAATTTACAGAAATGATCTTCCTTTATTTGCGCGTGCAAGAGGCCGTAAGTTCCTAAGTTTATAAAAATGGTTCTGGAGTCCTGAAATGGTTCCTTCAGTGGAATTGACCATTTTTCTGGCTGTGTTTGTGTAGCCTTTATTCAAAAAGACATGGTTTTTTAGCTACAGTAATACACGTTTCCTGAATTAGTGTATACATATAGAGCACAGTGTGTGATTCGAGATGTTAAGATAAACTAACGAGACCTAGGGAGACTAATTACAAGGAGCAGGTGTGAATAAACAAGACCCAATTAAGAAACAATTGCAAGGGTCAAATCCCTTTGCAATTGTTCAAATCCGTGGTCAAATCCGGGCCAGGTTTCCTGGATAAAACAAAGTGTTAATGACAGGAGGGTTATTATTTCATGAATGAATGAATTACATTATAATATTTTATATTCTACAATTTTACAGTGATGGATAATTTAAAAAAGAACTAAGCTAAACTTTAGTAAATACAAACAGTAAATAAACATGTTCAGAATCCACAATCTGCTGTTTACTCTGAAATTTTACAGTTATGATGTTACTCAAAACAATCAATAAAAAAAGAGAGGGGAAAACAAGCTGCAGCATCTGAAAGACAAGAGAAGAGAAAAGATAAAAGAAAAAAAGAAAGGAAAAAGAAAGAGAAGCATTGTGACCATGGATGACTTTCCATCACCGCTCTGTTTTCAGCCCGCAGTGACGCAGGTTCATTGACACTCTGCTCCATCTGCCAAACACCAGTGTGTGTGTGTGTGTTGTGTGTGTGTGTGAAAGAGGTTGGGGGAGGGAATGTACGTGTGTGTGTGTTTGTGTGTGTGTGTGTGTCTGCGCCTGTTAAATCTGTCCAAGGGCAGACAAGGACAAATGAAGGCTCATTTTCTCTCACTGGTAAAATATTAAATAGTCAATGTCGTTTTAGGTAACATGACCTCCCTCTTTATCTGTCTTTAACACACACACACACACACACACACTGCATAGTTAATATATTTATCTTGTCTCTGTGCTATATAGGCTCTGTTCTTCATCCTTTGCTGTTCCTTATTAGTAAACATGAACATCTAATATTATTTTTATTTGTACATCTGATAAATGGCTGAGAGCAACATTCAAAAGATTGTGTAATAAAACAAAGAGTAAAGTTAGCTATGTTATCTGGAACTCCTGGACAGGAAATCCTGTCAGGTTAGCTCATATTAACCAACCGGCTAAATACGATTTAGATTCTGTCAGAAATCCTGTCAGGTTTAGCACAAGATAACCAGGTGACTAGCGTTATCAAAGAATTTAGTAAGCATTTATGAATATGAATGCTAAATATCTGGTGAAAAAATACTGTCAGGTTAACAATCTAGCTAGTGTTAGCAGTGAATATTGTAAGCAATTAATAAAATGACAAAAAAAAAAAATCCTGTCAGGAATCCTGCGAGGTTAGCTTATGCTAGCTAGCTATAGCATTGATTCTGATGAAAATCCTGTCAGAATTCCTGTCAGGTTAACCATCTAGCTAGCATTAGCAGTGAATATCATAAGCATTTATGAATATGACATAAAAATCCTGGCAGAATCCTGACAGTTTAGCTTATGTTAGCTAGCTAGCCATAGCAGTGATTATGATGAAAATCCTGTCAGAAATTCTGTCAGGTCGATTAAATACATTTCTGAATATGATTTTTAAATCTTGACAACTAACTAAAGTTGCTAGTAAAATTATGAATATTAATATTAATGCGTATTTCTTGAACAATCTTGCAGTATTAACTCATGCTAGAATTGAACGTAATGCTAGACCCATATAGAGGCCACGGGACTGACAGATATAGAAGCCATGCCTCTTCACTGAGACGCTCTGTCTCTCTCTTTCTGTCGTTTCCTGTGTTTCTCTCTCTCTCTCCCCATCAGTTTTTGTGTATTCCTTTTCAAGTTCCCTCTCTATTTTGTACTGTCTCTGGTAAAACATTTCAAGGGCTTCCAGATCTTTCCTTACAGATCGACCAGCTGCAGCCATTGTGTGTGTGTGTGTGTGTGTGTGTGTGTGTGTGTGTGTGTGTGTGTGGACATATTTGATGTTCACATTTTGACTCTTTAGTTTTGCTAACATAGCTAACAGTGCAATTTTATTCATATGTGAGGTAAATGTTGATGTTCCCGACAGTTCCAGCTTGTTTCCACTATCACAGTGTCTTTACATTGCCTGTGTAAAAAGCTACATGCTATCTAAATCAGTTTTGCTCAAACAAAGTATTTTCCAAGTATTTATGAAGTAATTTTCCAACACATCTGAGGTAAATGTTGATGTACTTAACAGCTATGAGCCAGCTAACTAGTTATCTAGCTTATGCTCGGTGTCAAGTTGTTTTCTAAATGCCTAGCAACGGTGTTCTCTCAGTTCAGCTTCAAATTTCTGAAGCACAAACTCATGAGGTCATTTCGGTTTCCTGGATTCAAAATGGGTGACATTGTTTTTCACATAGCTACAGTAGAAAACAGCATATCTACAGTGTCAAATGACATAGCAGGCTATTTTATGACAAACAGTTTGAAAGGAGAGTGAAAGGATTTCATCTTGAGGTTAGCATTATGCTAATTACTAGCTATGAGTGTCCATTTTTTGGTAAATTTGTCTAATTATTCAGACCTTGTATGCTAGGCATGGTTATGGAAATGTATATTGAAACCCATACAGTATTTATAGAAATGTTAAAGCACATTGATGTTTCTCCACAGTCAGTTTAATGACTGTAAATTTGGTCAACTCTTTGCTAACCCACTATTTTCTCATATTTCTTCCTCTCCTTCTTGCCGTATTAATGTTGCTAGCTATGGCTGTGTTTCTGCTCTTGTTTTGTTTCCTTCTCTTTTTCCCCTCCTGCTGTCCGCCGTCAAGGCCCTTTCCTCGTAACGTCTACACACTTCATACACACTTAAGCTAAGCTGGAAATCAGCGCTGATTGATCCATAGTGCTACAAGAGTGCAGCGCTAGTCACTAGTCACTGTAATAGCACTGATTGCGGTGATGCTGATGTTGTGTACCATGTGTGATCTGTGTCCTCAAAGAAAGAACCAAACACCCATCCAGAGGTCAGAGGTTGAAGGTAGAACACTCGGAGATGCAGGTGTGTTCCTCGTATGCAACCTCCATCACATATATAGACACCTGCATCTATATATGACAGTAAATCTGTAAACATAGAGGAAGCGCTGCAGACTGATGCGCACTAGCATCGCTCATCGCTAACAATTTATTTCCCCTCAAAATCCCCCAGGGAGATTTAATGAGTAGTGTGGATAAACTTGCTGGGGTCCAGACTCTAGCAGAGGAGCCTTACAGTCTGGGATCTCTTCCAACATTCTGTTTACATCATAATTATACTAATAGAAATGACCAGATATTGATCTTGGATTAGAAAAAGAGTCTATCAGTTATCAAACACTAGTACAAAGTCTACATAAACTTCAAAACAATGTAAAGTGGGTGGGGCTAATCTTGGGTAACGCTCCACCCTCACCAATCAGAAGGCTGATGTTATTACGTTCCCACTAAAATGCGCTTGAACAAAGCTAAGCTAAGCGAGCGGAAGCTAATTCATAGCCAGCGAGATCGAACCTATTGAGTGAAGGATAACTTAATGAGTGAGGGATAACCTAGTGAGTAAAACCTAATCTAGAAAGGAAAAGCTAACCTAGTGAGTGAAAGCGGATCTAAAGAGTACAACCTGATCTGTTGAACGAAAACTATTCTCTTGTGTAAAACCTAATCTAATGCATCCAGATAAACACTGATTCTTCAGTAATACAACTCTACCGAATAAAATGCGTTTTTGATAACTGGCAGAATAAAGTGACAGGATCTCTGGAGTGATCAGACCCTCAGCTGGTGAATAAATAGTAAATAAATGGAGTGATGAAGTGAGTTGAGACTGTAAGGATGGAGGTAAGTGTGTGTCTCTGTACAGTCTGGCTCCTGGCACCTGAAATCTGATGATTTGGACCAGTTTATAGACATAATGTGAGAGGAAATAAAATACGCTCTGTCTATCCCAGCATGCACTATTCCGAGTGACAGGAGCACGCACGAGAAACTGTTACACCCTGAAAAAAAGGATGAGAATTGTTAATGCCTGCACCCCAGAATGAGTGAGAGAAAGTAATAGATGGGTAACAACAGTTCTGTAATACACACATGAATAGTGATCACATCTGAGTGATTTTTGAGGTGGACGAGGAGGAAATCAAGCTGACCGGACTTCCGAGACGTCATCAATCATCTAAGATTTACGTTTGTAATATACGTATTAATAATATCAATAAAAGTCTTATTAATGTGGGGTTAAAAGTCCGGTCGGCTTGAGTTTAGGTCCACAGACACGCAGTAGAGAGATTTAATGTGTGTGTGTGTGTGTGTATGTGCGTGTGTGCGCGTGTGTGGGGGTGCGTGTGTGCGCGTGCGTGCGTGTATGTGTGTGTGGGGGTGCGTGTGTGCGTGTGGGGGTGTGTGCGTGTATGTGTGTGGGGGGGTGCATGTGTGTGTGTGTGGGGGTGCGTGTGGGGGTGCGTGCGTGTGTGTGGGGGTGTGTGCGTGTATGTCTGTGTGCGTGTGGGGGTGCGTGTGTGTGTGTGGGGGTGTGTGCGTGCGTGTATGTGTGTGGGGGGGGTGTATGTGTGTGTGCGTGTGGGGGTGTGTGCGTGCGTGTATGTGTGTGGGGGGTGTGTGTGTGTACGTGTGCATGTCTGTGTCTTAAGTCACTGATCGAGTGTGTGTTGTGCTCGTAGCTCGGCTCAGCAGCGCGGCGTGTGTGGAGGTCGACTCGGACACCGAGGCCGTGGCCGGAAAAGATTTCAAGCTGGGCTGCATTTCCTGTAAGATGCGCGGCGAGGTGGACGCCACTGCCACCGTCGACTGGTTCTTCATGGCGAAAGGAGAGAGCGAGTTCACCCACGTGAGTGACTTTACAATCGAAATCAAAAACCGAAGAGAAAATTAAATCCAAACATAAAGTTAAAAGAAAGATCCGGCAACGATTACACACATTTATTATCAGTGGAGCGTCTGCCGGACACGTCCCTGCGAACGAGCGGTTACTATGGAAACGATAATGTATCAGAGCGAACGCATTAATGTAAAGCTGCGCTACTGTCAGAGCCGCTGTTCTAGAGAATGAATCACCACCTCCTCTTCTGACCAGTCAGTGGTGTGATATAACGGTGATGAAGTCATGAGGTTTCTCGGTGTAGGTTCTCTGATTGACTCTCTGATTGACTCTGATTGACTCTTATGGCCGCTGTGTGTTCTGTGTTTTGTGATTGGTTTGCGTTACAGATCTACAGTTACAGCGAAATGATGGGCAACGTGATAGACGAACGCTTCACGGACCGTATCGAGTGGGTGGGAAGTAAAAAGACGTTGGACCTGCAGGACGGATCTCTAAACATCCTCAACATCACCTACAACGACACGGGGACGTACCGCTGCTACTTCGACCGCACGCTCTTCTTCGACTACTACGAGTTTCGCACCAACGCCACCAAATTCATCACCATCAACGTCGTGGCTAAAGGTGAGAACGACGCGACGGGGAGAAGTGCACTGCCGAGAACTTCCATGTTTGAGTTGCGTTATTGGGAAAAGGGGTGGGGCTGAGCAGCTCTGTTCCGGTATGGGTGGAGCTTATTTCAGAAGGCAAAAACAAGGAAGCTAGTGATTGACAGGTTTCAGAACAGTGTATCAGAAATGATATCATCGTTACAGGGTCAAATATACACGTGACGTAAGTGTGTGTGTGTGTGTGTGTGTGTGTAGAGACCCGTGGTTTGGCCTCTATCCTGTCGGAGGTGATGATGTACGTGTCCATCATCGGGCTGCAGCTGTGGTTACTGGTGGAGATGGTTTACTGTTACAGGAAAATCGCCGCCGCTGGAGAGGAAGCACTGAGAGAGAGCGCGTGAGGAACGCACACACACTCGCAAGCACACACACACACACACACACACTCGCACACAGTCACTCACACACACTCACACGCACTCACACACACACTCACTCACACAGTTTTACTAATAAAGTCTGAAATGTACATTTCTGTTTGTAATCAGTTACATAGTTGTGTTTATTATATATTATATATATATATATTCTATGTACTTTTTTTGTCTAATTATTTTAATCTATTTTTTTTGCAGTTTCATTATTTTGTTTATTGTTCATTATATTTTTTATATTTCTTACTTTGAATTATGCTACGTTTTATTTCCTATTTCTTTTCCTGCACATATAATACACTGTACATTTCAACACTTATAGATTTATTTGTACTTTTTTATACTTAATAAATGTTAAACAATAGATTTATTCAGTTGAATTACATTTCATTTAACATCAAACAAAATGCAGCACAATTTGAATAATTTACGAATGATTTATGATTTTATTTATTGTACATTTTACTGTTTTTCTTTGACAGAATTTTTATTTTTTTTTATTGTCTATTCTCTTGTTTATGTTTATTTATTCATTTGACATTTCTTTGCTGACGTATTCGGCGTGTTTACGGCTCGGCGTCCTGATAAACTCACCTTCTTCACTTTTCTCCTCTCCCCAGGGCCGAGTATTTAGCCATCACGTCTGAGAGTAAAGATAACTGCACCGGTGTGGCTGTGGCCGAGTAACACACACTCGCACACACACACACACACACACATACACACACACAGGTATGTTTACCAGCTTTGTTCACACACACACATTTTTATTAGTAGTAATATTATTATTATTATTATTATTATTGCTATTTTACAGCATTATTCATTATTATTTTCTTATTTAAAATGCATTATATGATATAATATTGTATTAAATACACACACACCGATCAGCCAGAACATTAAAGCCACCATGAAGAGCTGAGTGAACTCGGTCTGCAGTAATGTTCAGGAAGGTGGTACGTGTCAATGTAACATCCACATCAAAGCCAGGACCCAGGGTTTCCTTGCAGAACCTTCGCAGAACCTTCGCAGAACCTTGGGAGCCCATGACCCAGTCTCTGGTTCACCCAGACGTCTAGCCGTCACAGTTTTTCTCAAAGTCACTCGGAACCTCACACTTGCCCATTTTTCCTGCTTCCAACACGTCAACTTTGAGAACTGACTGTTCACTGACAGTGTAATGTCGCACCTCTCGACCGGTGCCACGGCAACCAGATAATCAGTGTACTTCACCTGTCACTGGTTTTAATGTTATGGCTGATCGGTGTACGTAATCATTTATATGTTATAAAATATCAAAGAAATGAAAATACATATAATAATTATCAAATAAACTATTTGTACATGATAAATTAATCCGTCTGACCGTGGATTGATTTTCAGGGCCATAAATTCTCTGAAGCTTCACCATGGAGAAGACCTTCACCTGATTTACCTTCACCATGGCGACAACCTTCACCTGATTTACCTTCACCTGGTTTGTCTCCAGTTGATATACCTTCACCAAGGAGAAGATCTCCACCTTTTTTATCTCCACCTGATTTATCTCCACCTGGTCCCTGAGATCCATCCCTCCTTCCTCCCAGGCTGTAACAGACGAGCACACGGACGTGTTTTTGCACAGAATCGTCACATGGCAGCGTTTCATTTCAGCGAAGAGCCCTGAATAGTGCCCTGAGGTACAGAGATGTACGGACTGAACGCACAGCAGGGGCTCGGACTAATAAATAAATGAAATAAAATAAATATATAATATCCAATATAAGAGCACAGCATGAATAAATGTATAAGTCACACAGTAGAATTGTATTAACACGAGCTGTACATATTTATCTGAACTCTTTCTTCTTTTCTTTCCACATACGGAATTTATATGCAAGCGTACGGAAGTGTTAATGAGCATCAGAAACGTTAACGATCTTCACTTCTAACGCTAACAACGAGATGCTAATGTAGCTAACCTCACGCTGCATGTTAAAGAGACACTTCATCTTTAAACCAAGGGTAACGATGGACAAAAGCTAACACTGCGACTTACCTAGCATCACCTTTGTGAATTAGCTTGAATAAAAATCACTAGCCATGTTAGCATAAGACTGTAGGATTAATTATTTCATTATAATCATGATGTGTACTAAATGACAAAAACAATAAACAACATCAAACAGAAATGTTAGCAAAGGGAATGTGACGAGAAATGCACCCGCTAACAACACGATGCTAATGCAGCTGCCTCAGTCCATTTACCTCTTATCTTAAAGGGATATTTCAACCTTGTGAAACGTTAGCAAAGGCTAAAAATGGCGAACAAATGCTAATGCTAGTAACATGATGCTAATGCATGCTAATGTAGCTGAACTCAGTCCAGTCCAGTTAGCTCAGTCGTGTGTAAAAGCTTTATAGGCTAAAACAAATGACAGCTAGCACTGCCAGTTAGCATGTTGTCGTTTAGCATAACCGTTCATAATGAGCCTTTATTAATTGCTAGCCGTGTTAGCTTGACCTTGACCATGGTTTAACTATCCCTTTAATCGGGTTTTCAGGTTTGCGTGAAGTCATGAAGCACAAATAAGCTAAAAAAAACCAACAACTAATAAACATCTGGAGCAGCTAGCATCTAGCATTTAGCGATTAGCATAAAGCTACATCCTGCCAGTTCTCTCAGTGGATATAAAGGGTGTAAAGCCACTCAAGTACCGAGTGTAATGCTAATAATGTTAGCCGTGTAAAATCTAACGCGAGGACACAAAGCTGCATGACACCGAGATCTGAATCGTTTTTATTTACGTCTGTAAAATTTGTATGCAAGACTTTTTTCTGCATGAAACATTCCAGTACGAGTTTAAAAAAAAATTAAAATTTGAAAAAAGCGTAAAATGATCTCATCAATGTTGAATCGGTTCAGTGTCGGTGCCAGCGGGGCGCGCTGTAACACTGCCACACCCTCATTTACACACACACACACACACACACACACACACTGTTCTCAGCCTCAACACACCAATCTAATGTATGCACTTCATGTTTAAATGAAAATGTTGCTTGCCAAATAAATAAAGAACAAAACTATGATAAACACTGAAAGGGTCTGTGTTTCTTTTTATTTTTTGCAGTGTTTGGCTACGCTAGCGATCTCTACTGCAGCCTGTCACGCTGCCGAGCCACTCACTCGAAAATATACATAATCCTGACACACCTCATTTGCATGTAGCGACGCCCACAAAACTCCATAAAAGGTGACGTGCACAGAGAGCAGGGGACAGGAAATGAGCGATCAGAATAAAGAGCTATTTTGACTCGCTTAATTACGTCAATATAAATATTTCAATAATACATAATATTAATAATAATAAGTGCAGGATAAATCCTCCATCAGATGAGGTGTGTGTTTGCAGACAGACGGACAGACCGGCCCGCCCTCCGTTTATACACCGCCCTGTCCTTTACAGTTTATTTCTATTCTTTAATTAAAGCCATTACAATAAAGCGACTAACGCTCTTTGAGAAGTGGCTCCGGGCGTCGGCTAAACGCTGTGAAGGTAATAAACACACGTTACGTTAGTTAGTGTTCTGATGCGCAAACTCACACACGCTCAGGAGCACGAGCAGGACGCCAGCGTTTCCCTGAATTTATGGGATTTTCACAGAAACCAAACTGTTGTGTGGACGCTCGTGCCAACGATTTAGGACTAAATCCTTTCGTAATGAGGAACCTGATAAAAACACAAAAAACCCAGAATACACCGCTTCATTTTACTAAACGTTCTAGTTTTATTTCTTTCACCATCCGAATCAGATCTTTACAGCAAAATCACACTTCCTCCTCCACGCTAACACAAATAAATACAAACGTGAAGAGAAAGAGGGAGAGAGAGAGATGGAGAGAGAGGAAGAGAGAGGGAGAGAGAGAGGGAGAGAGAGGGAGAGAGAGAGGGAGGGAGGAGGAGTGCAGGATGAGGAACAGCAGTAACAGACATCATCACTAAAAAATACACAACACACACACACACACACACACACACACACACACACACACACACACACACACACACACACACAGCAGCTAAAATTGTAAAAACAACACAAGGTGTGAAATGCAGAGAGACACAGCGAGGGACGTCCCTTTGAGCCCGAGCTCCGTTTGGTCCTCAGAGTTTAAACAGCAACATAAATATTACAATGTGTGTGTGTATGTGTGTATGTGTGTGTGTGTGGGTGTGTGTGTGCGTGTGTGTACTTTCAGATGGTCGCATCTACAGCAGGCGTGTGCCGATACGTTTATACGTTGCATTAATCGCGGGTTACGATATATATATATATATATATTTTACGATATGTTACATACTTTACACCGGTCCAGGGTGTTAGCAGGTTACCATGGTGACAGTGAAGAAAAACTGAAGTTAGTTTATTAATATTGCTCAGATCCGTGGAAATACTTTAGCTCCCCTGTGTGAAAGACGGCGTCGTGAGGATTCCGTAATAAAAACTGTTTCCTTCTCTTTTTTATGGCGTCACTGCGGCTACGTCACGTTACGTTAACGTCTCGCGCTCTCTTACTGCGGCTGCCAGCAGCCAATCAGAGCAGACCTGCCGAGAGAAACGATCGTGATTGGTTAAACGCTGCAACCTGCAAAAAAAAAAAAACACAGAGAAGAGGCGGGGCTTATCACGCTTCCAGAAAAATGAACAGAAACTGGACTACATTTTCGTTCTGAACATTTCTTTAATTAAATTTAGATCAAAATTACGTTACGTCAGGAATCGCCGAGTAATCTTTTATTTAATGTTTGAAAAACTTTAACTGTAAAGAGAGAATATTTCAGAAAGTAAATAATTATTGCTATCATTTCACTTAGACGGTGTCTCGAGTGCTTTGTCTTTAATCAGACATCCGATTATGAAGAAGATCCGACAGATGTTTGGTTGAACATCTGGGACCTCTAGCTCTTGGCAGAACCGGGTGAAACAGAACGTGACGATGTTTCCAGTTGAATATGGTGATGAATATCGATATGATGTATCGTATAACCGATGATCGGCACGCGCCTGCAGATCTACAGTAACCCTGATCACTTCAAGTCTTGATCCAATAAAATACACGATAAGGACAGAAGAGTGCGCACGCCGAGCGGCTCGGACACACTCGTCAGTGTAACATCAAATAAATATAATACTTAGGCAGAGAGAGAGAGAGAGAGAGAGAGAGAGAGATACAAAAGTGAAAATAATAATAATTAAAAAAAAACAAGGTCTGAAATTAACTTTTGTCTCACTTTAGAAATTATTGTCCGTGTATTAATCAATTACAATATTTATTTCTGCCCAAAATTCCACAGGTGTTTATGATCACTGCGGTTGTGAAAAGACTTCTGCTGCAGCGCCTCCTTGTGGACCGGAGGACTGATGTTGGGATGTAAAATAATTAAAGATGTAAACGCTCTTGTGTCGGTGACGCCTCGTTTTCTGGAAAAGCACAGACGTGTACGCTTGCTTCAGTGCATCACACTCTTGTGGGCGGGGTTATGCAAATCCCTTTTCACAACAGACACTTATGATAATTAGGTTGATCCCACACAGAAAGATATACTGGATTAACTTGTTTCCCGGACGCTAATTTCATGGAGTTTCTTGGCTAATGGAGTTAATTTCAGACCCGGTTACTGAGCGCTTTCACATCACTCGTACAGGCAGCTCCGCGTCTCATGATAAATAGCACACGTTTCCCCGGCATGATTATTGCTGTTGTGGTCGTGGTCCTGCTTCCCGTCGCGTACACACACACACGCACACACACACGCACACACACGCGCACACACACGCGCACACACACGACGAGATTTTCATTCAGTCTGAGAAATAAATACTGAAGCGGTCGATCGCACCGTCTCTCAACATCCAACTGTTCAGATGAAAAACTGAAGCATGTAGCAGCTGAGCATTCTGGGTAATCATTAAACAGTGATGAAGTGATCACGCTGCTGAAGGAAGTAAAACATCAGTCCGTAGATGAGGAGGGGGCGCACCTCTGACCCCAGAAAAACAGGAAGAAGCTCTGAAGAACGAGGGCCCGCCTCTTCTGTTTAGAACTCTGTGTGTGTGTGTGTGTGTGTGTGTGTGTGTGGACAGGCAGATTACTCACATACAGAGAGGGAGAGAGTCAATGGTGGTCATGTCCTATTTTGAATATCACACAGGAGTGAACAGTTTGGCTCTGTCCCAAACCACCACTGATTTATTGCTTTAGTGAGTTAGGGTTCAGGGTGTAGGGTTTAGGGTGTAGGCCGTAGGGTACAGGGTTTAGGGTGTAGGGTTTAGAGTTTAGGGTGTAGGGTTTAGGGTGTGGGCTGTAGGGTTGAGGGTGTAGGGTTCAGGCTTCAGGGTGTAGGCTGTAGGGTATAGAGTTTAGGGTGTAGGGTTCAGGGTGTAGGCTGTAGGGTATAGAGTTTAGGGTGTAGGGTTCAGGGTGTAGGCTGTAGGGTATAGAGTTTAGGGTGTAGGGTTCAGGGTGTAGGCTGTAGGGTATAGAGTTTAGGGTGTAGGCTGTAGGGTTGAGGGTGTAGGGTTTAGGGTGTAGGCTGAAGGGTTTAGGGTGCAAGGGAAGGCAGCGTTGCATTCACAGTTAGTCACAGTGGGAGGGGCTGAGCATTCTGGGTAATTTTACCCAATCACATGGTCGCAGTCCATAAAAGATCAGTGAACAGTCAGAAGGTGTGTGTGTGTGTGTGTGTGTGTGTGTGTGTCACTGCTCAGTCAGTGTGTCTGTTGTGGGTGATGTTGGAGGTTCAGATGGAGGAGGAGCGACAGTGTCCTGTTCCTCGGGTCTGATTATTCCTCTGTGTAGATTCTCCAGAGACTGTTTCATCTGAGAGAGAGAGAGAAATATAATTTTATTTACTTATTTTTGTAATTATTACTATTATTTTATTATTCCAATTATTATTTTTAATTTGATATATATATATATATATATATTATTCTCATTTCTTATCTATTTTAGTGCTTTGGCAAGATTGTGTGTAAACAATCACACCAATAAAGTACTCTGAATTGAGAGAGAGCGAGAGAGAGCATACAGATGTACTACCACATTAACACACACACACACACACACACCTGGTCGAGCAGTGTGACTGAGGAGTGTAGGATTTGCTGCCACTTATTCAGCTGCGTCTGATGGAACTGACGCTGTAACTGCAGAACCTTCATCCACTCAGACGACGACTGGGGGAGAGGACTGAGAGACAGACAGGCAGACAGAGAGACAGGCAGAGAGAGAGACAGGCAGAGAGACAGACAGGCAGACAGAGAGAGAGAGTATTTTGATGGTGATGTAATATCTGAGCTGATATTTTGTCAGTTTGTGGATAAAATCTATGACATTTTGCTTGTGTGTGCACAGCAGGTAATGCGAGTGTGTGTGTATGTGTGTGTGCATGTGTGTGTGTGTGTCATACCTGTCTGACAGTGAGTATGAGTGCCATGTCTCAAGTGTGTGAGCGGCTCGCTCCAGAGCCCACAGCTTATAGAACAGCATCATGTTCAGAGCTACTAAAACCACCAGACTGCACACACACACACACACACACACACACACACAGCAGGAATATTACCACATGAGCTCACTCATTTCTTCATGTTTATCATTTAAGAAGGATATCCAACACACATATATGGAGAGTCCGCTGCAGAATACCCATAATGCACTGTGTTTTAAAACAACACATAACCCTATATAGTGAACAGGACTGTGGTGGTTTGGGACACGACCGATGACTGTATATATATATATATATATATATATATATACACACACCATTTACTCCCACTTTGTGGCTCTGAAGCTGTTTTTGGGTGAAAGGTCAGCTAACTCGAAGCCAAAAAATGATAATAATAATAAAAGAAATAATAATGGAACACTCAGTTTGTGCTGCACTCGAGTTAAATCCCGGGGTAGCTCCTGTCCTGGGTGACGTGTCCGGCTTCTCACGCTTCACTTACGGAGAGAGCAGCTACACCCGGAGTCTGCTCGATTGTGACAAACAGTGAGTGTGCTTCATTATTATTATTATTATTATTATTATGATCATTATTGTGCTTTAAAGAGCACACGCTGCTCCTCCTTCATCTCGTAGGATGTGATGTGTATACACACACCGGTGGTGAATTGTATAGAAGATCGCTCTCACTCCAGAATGTTTCATTTTAGCAGCAAGAAAACTGGTGTGTTGTCAAAAGTGGAATGCTAGTTGCACCACCCATGTTACTATGGTAACCAGTAGTAGGAACGCCTACCTGTGACTTCATAGTACAGCGACTGGTGACTTGCAGCGATAAAATTACTGCATGTGTGAACGCTCCTTAACACGGGAAAGGGCGGGGCTAAAATATGTACCACAACCAACCACTAGAGGGCCTTGGAGACATTTGGGTTTCATTTTTAAACCCCAGTTAGGATGAACACTTGTATATATAGTCACCGGGCCACAGAGCCACCGGGCTACAGAATCACCGGGCTACAGAATCACCGGGCTACAGAACCACAGAGTGATGGTGTTAATGCGATGAACCAAATCCAACACTGAACACCAATAACAAGGAAGCAGCGTACTGTACCTGATACAGATCCTACACACAGCAGGGCAGCAGCAGGGGAGAGAGAGACAGAGAGAGAGAGAGAGAGAAAATGGCCAGAGAAAGAAAAAAGAAAGAGAGAGATAGTGTCAGAGGGAGAGACAGAGAAAAGAGACAGAGAATGAGAGAGATAAAAAAAATACAAAAGGAAATAGAGAGGCATACAAAGAAAGAAAGAGAGAGATAGTGTCAGAGGGAGAGAGAGAGAGAGAGAGACGGAAAAGAGACAGAAAAAGAAATAGCAAGAGAGAGACAGAGCAAGAAAGAGAAAGATAGTGTCAGAGGGAGAGAGAGAGTGAGAAAAGAGACAGAAAAGGAAACAGTGACAGTGAAAAAAAGAAAGAGAGGGGGAGAGAGTTTAGAAAAAGTTCAACAACAAAAGCCGAACACAGCCCAAGCAAAGAAAAGAAAAAAGATGAACAGAACAGGAATGGAGAAAAAAAAGGAAAGAAAAAAAAGAAGTGAAAGAAAATGGAATTAAAAAAGAAAATATAGCTCCAATTGGTTATAATTTAAAAAAGAATTCTCTTTCTTTCTTTTCTTTGTGCATTTTTACGCATGGCATTTTGGGGTCTGTCCGTCCGTGCGAGACTCTCTGCAGCACCACGTCTCAACAGCGAGGGCGGGAATGTTTTATATGGATGTACATGGAGTTAATCATCATAACCTGCAGGACTGATCAGACTTAGGGACTGATCCAATCAGGGGTAAGGTCACAGAAAGGTCACATGTCTGAAACAGCGCTACGTCAATAACTTCCTTCCTGTTTGAAGAATATTTTAAGGATATTTAAGGCAAACAATTTAGTAACAAGAAAGGAAAAGAATCGGTCAAATCCACATGCAGAAAAACAAAACAAAATAAAGCGAGACGGTGGATAAACTGAGGCGTGAATCTTTACCGTAACTCATCAGAGCTCTTTAACAGACGTCCTGTAACTCAATAACACCGTCCATCTTACACAGGATCTGCTAATTACGCCATTATTAGTCATGAGAATCATAATAATAATAAATAATAATAATAATAATTCTTTCATTTATATAACACTGATTGTCATGGAAAAAAATATTTTAAATGTGTTTACAAAATAATACTGTACTGTGAGTCTGCAAGTAAACACACTTATTTAAAGTTCTGCGCCTGTTTCCCAGAATGCCCTGCGGCTCGTGTCCTTATATGGGAAATAAATCTCGGCTTACACGGGTTCGTGATTGGATCTGGTTACACCACAGAGAAGTGGTTAAACAAATAAATAATGACAAAACAAAACAAATGAATAAATGATGTGAGTGAGTATAAATAAATTAATATTTATTGCATACACATACACACACACACTCTCTCTCTCACAGACACACACACACACACACACAGTGTAACTCACATGAAGCTGATGATTAGCAGGAGGGTGATGCTGTTGTTGTTTGCAGAACCACGCCACCTCTCGCCCAACTTCAGGTACTGTGCACCTGAAACACACACAGACACAGACACAGACACACACACACACACACACCTCCACATTTAACATTAGAGGGCAGTGACACTACCTAGTGCACACCTGGCTGCTTTTTAAAAACGTTTTCTTTCAAAATATCAACAATAAAACCCACTATACTTCCCAATTTGAACTTCCCAAATTGGGTTAATTTCCCAAATTGCACCACTAGAGGGCAGAGATTTACAGAACATTATTAACGTTTCTCACCTGTGTCTCTGCGCTCCCTATGGGCCATGCCCCCTTGGGTTGTGGCCCCACCCCCATATCCCGCCCCCTCTGCACGTTTCAAGGCAGTGTGCTTGCGCCTGCGCAGTGTGGGAGGAGCTTTAACCGCTTCTGATTCTCCCAAACACACCACTGATACCTCGGACTGGAGCAGCGTCTCCAACTTACACACCTCCACCTCTGCACACACACACACACACACACACGCGCATTTCTGTAGAGGATTATAAGGCATTATATTTCTGTCTTATTAGCTTTAATTAAAAGTACGCTACCTGTTACCATGGTTACCAGACAAACTGAAAAACGGGGTGAATAAACACCAAGTACCACGTCTCAACGAAAGTCATTTTAAAGCATAAAAAAATAAAATAAAATAAAATAAAAATAGGCATTAATATACCAGGATCTATGAATCTGTATGAGTACGCAGATTTGGCACCGCCCCATGTCCTGCTACCATCCCTAACAGCGTAATGTTGCTAGCATTAGCTAATATAGCTAGCCATTATAGTGGAGTTTCAGTACCAGAGTCTCGATTTATGTCACATGATACATCTTAATGTTACCATGACAACAGATTATCGCCAATGTTAGCTCATTTATGCAGCTAGCTAGGTTGAAAAGCTAAGTTTTTTAGCTAATACGTCATTTTTCATTCAAATTTAACATAATTAGCAATTATATAATTACCTGTGATTGGTTTAAACACTGATTTTTTTTTGATGACATCGCAAATCCTCATTCGCATGTAACCCCGCCCATATTATAGCGTTACACTGTTTTAGCAAAAATACTAAACTGGACGATACCAGTAGGGGGTGATAACGCGTGTGTGTGTGTGTGTACCCATGTGTCTGTAGTACTCCTCTATGCCACTCCAGGTGTTTTTCTCTATCAGAGCCTTCACCAGACTCCACGGCTGCTTCCTGTAGCGGATATCTGACGAGACCCTGTGCGCGCACACACACACACACACACACACACACACACATATACACACAGAGAGTAATGTTACTCTGTATGATGACATTTCATCACCATCGTTATTAGCTTGCGCTTTTGGTGTGTGTGTGTGTGTGTGTGTGTGAGAGAGAGAGACCTGAGGCGGCTCTTCTGCGTGCTGACGGAGGTGAGACAGTATCTGTGTACGGTGTAGAAGTAATCCTGGTACGGGATTCCTGACGTGATCACCTCTGAGTCCACCACGTAACACACACCTTGGGAACTGCTCTTATGGAGAGTCTGTTAACACACACACACACACACACACACACACACACACAGCATGAGACCATATACAGATTACAGCTTAATCTGTTTCCATTATTTCTGTATGGTGTGTGTGTATATGTGTGTGTGTGTGCGTGTGCGCGTGCCTGTGTTTCCACCACGGGGGCTGTTTTAGGGCCGAGGGGGTTGTTAATGGCGATGGTGTAACTCAGAACTCGAGTGTTGATCCCACTGCTGCTGTCTTTCTGCCACTCCTGTACTGACAGATCTGAGAGAGAGAGAGAGAGAGAAACAAAGACCAAGCATGAGACAGAGACAGAAAGAGAGAGACAGCCAGAGAGACAGCCAGATCTCCAGTGAATGAAAATAACAGATATTTTGTTATACAGTTCTGTTCAAAGTGAAAAGACATCATCATTTAGCTACAGTTCCAAACCTTCTAAGGGGTGGGATCTAAGGGGCGTGGTCTAAGTGGTGGGATCTAAGGGGTGAGCTCTTAGGAGCATGGTCTAAGGAGTGGGATCTAATGGGCGTGGTCTAAGGGGTGATGCCTAAGGGTAAGAAGCTGTGAGAAGTAAGGTGAAGTGTTTATAAAAGAAGAGCTTGTTAAACCAGGAATTAAAGGGTGTATTACTGAGTGCCGCCCTGCAGGGGGCGCTATGCTACGCTGCGGTTCGCTACACTATGTTAAACTATGCCATACTGTACTGACCGGTGAAGTTGCGCTGGGAGAAGAGGTGCTGCAGGAAGTGTGTGTCAGAGAAGAGCAGATCGTGCAGTTTGTCCACACTCATCCTCACCACTGTGTTAATGTGGAGCCGACCTCGCAGATCACCACAGAACGACTCCACCTCACCTGGAACACACACACACACACACACACTTTTAAACAGCTTCTGTATTTATTCATAAAATATTCATGATGTCAGGATCAGTATCAGGCATTATTGGGAAATTCCACTGCATGGGTCTGCTGATATTTTTATGATTTTTATTTATTTTAATCGTATAATTATGTGTATGTGATATCGCCGGTGTCTGTGACGTGCCGGCCTGCACTCACTCTCTTCCTGCGTGTCGGACGAGTTGCTCGGGTCAGTGGGAAGGTCCTCGTCGTTGGTCATCTCCAGCGATGACGCGTGAACCATCGGTGGCACCTGACTGGTCGGTTCCGATTGACCGTTCTGCTCACTTTCCTCTAAATTCTATGACAGAAAGACCAAAAAAAACCCAAAAACACACAACTCGTAGATCCTATGAGAACGTCACCACGTAAAATCACATGTATTATCCTTGATGTGTTACATAGGGTGACGTACGAGGCTCACCATAGCAGCGATGGTGGAGGTAGAGTGTGTGGTGGAGTGTGTATTTGGGCTCGGCTCCAGATCTGCGCTGTGTTTGGGTGGCTGAACCTCCATGGGCTGAACGGAAGATGAAGACGATGATGGAGGAGAAGATCCGAGAGCTGCCGAGGCTGAGGAAAGATCCATCACATCGGAGGAGGAATCATCACCCGGCCTGAGAGAGACATGAAAATTATATATATATATAGTATAACATTCTAAACAGACACACACAGCAAATAAACAGAAAGAGAGAGAGACAGCGAGAGAGAGAGAGAGAGAGGAGCAGGTGGAGCTCACAGCAGGCCGTTGACGTGTTCACCGGTGGGAGAGACGTAATCATCGTCCTCACTCGTCAGCCCGAGCTCCGTGCCATAACACTGGTGTACGATGTGCCAAAGCTCTTTAGGAGACAGCGTCTAACACACACACACACACACACACACACACACACACACACACGAACCTGAATAAGTACAGCCAGCAAATCTCACACCACACACATTAAACAGCTATATATTGCATTTTATTCATCTAAAAACGGAAGCTAACTAAAGGAACTGTTCGTGCAAAAAGACAGAAAAAAGGAACAAAACAAAAGCCCTATTTGGACGGGATTAAGCGATCCTATTTCACCTATATCCTATTTCCCATCAGCCATGTCGGTGTTTCTCTCCGTCCTCATGCTGTATTCAGTCCTGTAGTGTGTATCGCTCTCAGGGCCCCGCCCCCAGATATTAAACACTTCCCGAGTCACGAAAAGAAAAACAATGGATGCTTTAGAACAGGAACTTGACCTGGGCGGTAAAACCTCGACTACACACGCTACCTGGGAAAGCATTTTCAGCAGGAGAAACGTGAGACGTGAGCGTTTCATCACTGAGCAGACGTGTAAAATAAAAATAAATCTACAGTATTACCGACGTCCCTCAGATAAACGAATCTGGTCCGAATACAGTGTCCTACAGGTGTGTTTATAGAGTAAATATCTATCACGAGTTCCCCTGCGCTCCTCAGAGCTGCTCACGCTCTTCATACGGTTCCTTGTTCACACTGTCAGGTGTGTTTATGTTTCTAGCTCTGCGACGTTTAGCTCAGAAACTCGTATTTACTGTAAGTCAGGTAGCAGGTGAAGGCAGCACGGTGCCACTGCTTCTGATCACTCGGTTTAAAGTGTGCAATAAAGTGAACGCAGTGCTGTTCTAAAATGTGTGTGTGTGTGTGTGTGTGAATGTGTGTATGCTGTCAGCATGTGTGTGTTCATGTGTTTGTGTGTATGTGTGTGTGTGTGTGTGTGTGTGTGTGTGTGTGTGCAAGCACTGTGTGAAGTGTGAATGTGTGTATGTTGTCAGCATGTGTGTTCATGTGTGGGTGTTCATGTGTTTGTGTGTGTGTGTGTGTGTGTGTGTGTATTACTTTGTCCATTAGCGCATTCTGCCACAGTCTGAAGATCATCATGTAGCTGCGATCCCTCGCTCCGAAAGATGTGAAGAAATGCTGCGGTGGAGAGAGAGAGAGTGAGAGAGAGAGAGTGACAGAGAGAGAGAGAGTGAGAAACAGAGAGAGAGAGAGACAGAGATAGAGAGTGAGAGAGAGACAGAGATAGAGAGCGTGAGAGAGAGAGTGAGAGAGTTAGAGAGAGAGTGAGAGAGAGAGTGAGACAGAGATAGAGAGAGTGAGACAGAGAGTGAGAGAGTGAGAGAGAGTGAGAGTGAGACAGAGTGGAGGAGTGTGTACAGAGTGACATATATTCATCAACAGAGCTGTTTGCAACTTAAATCTGTGCGGTATGTGTGTGTGTGTGTGTGAGTGTATAATGTGTACTAGTGGCCTGCTACTGATATATGTGTAGTGTGTGTGTTTGTATGTTAGTAGTGAAAGTGTGTGTGTGTGTGCGTGTGTGTGCGTGTACGTGTGTGTGTGTGTGTGTGTGTGTGTGTGTGTGTGCGTGTGTGTGTACCTTCTCCTGCTCGGTGTTGATCTGGATGGCGTTTGGGATGAGTTTAGCCGTTTTCTCTTTAGTCAGATTCGTCACTTCCTTCAGCAGGAGTGTGATCTGAAACACAACACACACGTTTACTAACGTTTAATTATATTATTGTTACTACTATTACGATTATCACAGGAACGAGAGAGAATTCAGTTCACCCTGTACAATTCTGACAACACATTATTAACACATTATTTCATGTTTTTCTTTGTTTGAAAATATACACAATTTCAAATCTGATGACTGCAACACACACCAAAAACAGTTGGACAGGCGAGTGTTCCCCTGTGTATCAGCGTTTGGACGCTGAGTGAAGACTCCAGTCGGTTAAGTTTAACAAGCGGAACTTTCCCCATTCATCCGTTATGCACTTCTTCAGCTGCGCGACCGTACGGTCTCTTCGTCGCCTTATTTTACGCTTCATAATGCACCACACGTTCTCAATGGGAGACGGGTCAGGAGACATGCTCACACCTGCACTCTCTGCTCACGCAACCATGCGCCTGTAATCCGAACAGAATGTGGTCTGGCCTTGTCCTGCTCTGGATGGCAGAATATGTTTCTCCAAAATCTGCACATATCTTTCTGCAGTAATGATGCCCTCACAGATGTGTGAGTTACCCATGCCATGGGCACTGACACGCCCCATACCATGGGCACTGACACGCCCCATACCGTGGGCACTGACACGCCCCCATACCGTGGGCACTGACACGCCCCCATGACAAATCCTACTGATTTGTCTTTGTTGTGAATGTTGATCTCAAAGTGTTGGATTATTCTCTGCTGCATCTGTTGCCTCGACCCGTCCTTGTTCTTGAAGGACTAGGTCTTTTTTGGAGGCTCCTTATATACTCTGACTAGACGCTTGCCTCACCTGTTTCACATGACGACCTTATTTCAGCTTCTCACATCACTATTAGTCCCAAACTGCCCCGTCCCAACTTTTTAGGAATTGGGGTTGTAGCACAGAGACCCAGATTATCCCAGAACAGTGTCTTTACTTGGATGTGTGTGTGTGTGTGTGTGTCAGACGTACAGTGGTCTCCCAGCGGAAGATGTTGCTGTAGAAGCAGATCCAGTTCTCAGACAGATAGAGACGCCCCTGCAGCAGGATGTCCTTCTGCAGAGCACACGAGTAATCTACACACACACACACACACACACACACACACACACACACACACACAGTAGATAAGAGAGGTTGTGTGTGCGTGTCAGTGATTACACAGCAGTGCAAGGACACACACACTCACCTACAATCAGACGCTCCGTTTCTGGAAGTTTCTTAAAAAGTTTACGGAACTCTTCATTCCTCTGTTTATAGGTGGGACTGAGAACCTGAGAGGGAGAGAGAGAGGATGAGAGAGAGAGAGAGAGGAAGCGAGTGACAGAGGATGAGAGAGAGAGAGGAAGAGAGAGAGAGAGAGGAAGCGAGTGACAGAGGATGAGAGAGAGAGAGGAAGAGAGAGACAGAGAGAGAGAGGAAGGATGAGAGAGAGAGACCGTGAAGATTGCAAGTTAAAACAGGGATCGATATGAAGGCCAGCAACTGAATTAACAACAGACAGACAAGCTGATAAACAGGCAGAGAGACAGGTAGATAAACAGACACATAGTGAGACAGGTAGATAAACAGACACATAGTGAGACAGGTAGATAAACAGACACATAGTGAGACAGGTAGATAAACAGACACATAGTGAGACAGGTAGATAAACAGACACATAGTGAGACAGGTAGATAAACAGACACATAGTGAGACAGGTAGATAAACAGACACATAGTGAGACAGGTAGATAAACAGACACATAGTGAGACAGGTAGATAAACAGACACACACACAGAGGGAGAGAGAGAGAGATAATCAGACAGACAGACAGAGAGAGAGAGAGAGAGAGAGAGAGAGAGAGAGAGAGAGAGAGACAGGTACTCACATTGTACCAGCTTTGCATTTTCTGTAACGCAGCAATAAAAGACAAAAACATAATGACTTATTCATGTAAACTCTTCCTGCAGTACATTACAACAGCTTATAGCATCTACTGAATACCATATAAAACAATAATAACACACGCACACACACACACACACACACACACACACCATGCATTATGGGTGATCGTGTGTATCAGTCAGTGAGAATAACACCATATGAACAAATCGGTGTCACTGAATAACCGAGTTCAGAGAGACAGGGACAGTCCAGTGTTCAGAACGTTCTAATAAGAACTCTAACCCACATTTAGGGGCGGAGCCTAACTCACCTTGGCATTGCGGGTGAAGTGCCGTGAGCTGATTGGGTAGTTGGAGGTAGAGGAGGAGAGTGTAGGGAGTAAGGAGGAAGAAGAGGAGGCTGTGGGCAGTGAAGAGCTTTCAGCTCCGCCCCCTCTAGTGCGCTCATTCTGCCCCTCACCCTCGCTGGCCCGCCCACCCAGCACCCGTCGCCGTAGAGACGGAGAACTGCCCGGAGTGCTGCGGGGGGAGTTACTGGCTGTACTGCAGGGGAGAGACAACAGCACAGATATCATGATTACTAATGTTATTATTGTTATTATTATTTGATATAAATAATTTAATCAGTGAGAAGCACAAAGAGACTTTGAAAGTGTTTAAGAGAACAATTCTGAGAGTCCGGAACATTCCGTCGACTGTAAGCGTCGCTGTAATTCACTTCAGTACACTTAGAGCTTTTATTTTACAGCAAAACATGATGCTTTATTCTGTTACAGAAAAAAGATTAGAGCAGTGCACTGGCTCACAGTAAACACCGGAAAACGCACAGCATTGTGGGATACTGAGCGTCTTAGGCGTGAGCGAGTGTGATAAAGATTCTCTGAGAATCAGCGGATCATCATCATCATCATCATCATCCAGAGATCGCGAGTTGAAGCAAAACTGCCCATGTTTCCTGGGTGGGAGGGGCATACTCTCTCTCCCGTCAATCACAGCGGCATTAGCCAATCGAGCTCAAGATCCCAACACTACCACGGACGTGTCCTTGCTCAGCCGTGTCCTGCCTCAACTCTTAATGTCTCTCTTCACCGGCGCCTCGGCGCTCAGTGGGCGTGTCTCTCCACAACACAGCACCTGAACCAACCTGTCAATCATAAAACCAGGGATTTCACATACATTTATCTTCTTAAACCTATTTCTAAAAAGGCTTTCAGAGTTTACAATACTATAATGTGACATGCAGCATCTCTGCTAAATTATTTTGTTGAAAATCCTTTTGTTTAAAAGATATATATTCACACACATATATATATATATATATATATATATATATATATATATATATATATATATATATATATATATATAAACATATTAGCATGTGTGATAATAATATTGTGCGTTGTGTATCAGGAGGACATGGTAGCATTGATATCCTTCACGCCCCTGTTCTGGGAAATTATGTAAAAAAAAAGAGCTTTTTACGCAGACTAAAATCTGTTGAGCTCTGATTATGGTCCATATTTATATAACAACATCATCGCCATGGCAACAGTTTTCCAGTAAAACACAGGAGTCTATACGGGCCGGAGCTTCTGTACACAAACACCAGAGTCAGCCTTCAGACAGAGCGGTGTTAACACACAATCAGGAGACCTGAACATTTTACATTTTCACCTAAACATTAAACACGCTTAACGTTAAGTAACGTTTGGGGATTAAAAACGCTGATGATGAGCGGTGGTTCTGATTGGTCAGGAGGTGGTGATTAATTCTCTATAACAGCGGCTCTGACAGTAGCGCAGGTTTATATTAATGCACTGGTTCTGATACGTTACGGTTTCTATAGTAACCGCTCGTTCACAGGGACGTGTACAGCGCACGCTCCACTGATAAGAAACATTGCTGTAAGGAGTCTCCAGTGTCAGAGCTAATCTACAGGGCAGAGGAGTTCTTACATTAGATGTGACTATAAAAGGATAAAATGTATGCCGTGCCGTTCTTTAATAAATAAAAAAACAGATTATTAAGTTGCTGTGGTGTAAGAGGAATAAAACACTTACTGTTACAGTAAAATAATCAAGCTCAGGGTGCATCTCCAGCATTTCCTCAGGTGTGTTACTCCTTATTTAATCGACACCTTCTGACCAATCAGAACACAGGATGTAGCAGTTATGTGTGAACATCAGGTCTCACTGCTTCAGGACACCATTTTGATCCTTACGTTTCTGACTTGTGACCTTTGACCCAAACTCCACACAGCTCTGGATGTGTGTGTGTGTGTGTGTGTGTGTGTGTGTGTGTGTGTGTGAGTAAGTGTATGTGTGAGTGTGAGTGCATAGTGTGAGTGTGAGAGCTAGGACAGCACGAGACAATACGAGTTAAAAAAAGGTGCAAAGTACAGAATGCATCAGCAGTTCGAGTTAAACGAAAAACCGCACGCAGACAGATCAAGGGTGTGTTTTTGCTCTGTGTGCATCGTAAGTTTGGAGAGGCTCTCTGGACCACACTCCACTACACCTTCAGCAGAATAACCTGTGTGTGTGTGTGTGTGTGTGTGTGAGAGAGAGAGAGAGAGAGAGAGAGAGAGAGAGAGAGAGAGAGAGAGAGAGAGGGAGATAGAGAGAGAGATAGCACAACATGGACACACAAATCACAACTCCATTCTCAATTCCTGCTTAATGAATCATAAACACTGTTTATATTTATACTTTAAGGCTATCACACACACACACACACACACACACACACACACACACACACACCTCAAATCGGCTTTAACGCCTTAATGCCCTGCTTTGTCTCATCCTCCTGTATGTGGAGACAGAAGAAAGAGAGCAACCTCGACGGAAACACACACACACACACACACACACACACACACACACATTCATTACGCTACTTAATCCTATTAAGAATTGAAGCGCGAGCCGGTCGCAGAGGCGTCACAGAGGCGTTATAAATGCTGAGTAGTGAAGGCAGAGGCTCTGGTACTCACTCGAACATCTCACTGGATTTGGGAGATCCAGTTCACTCCGCGGTGCGCGTCATAACGCCTGTATAACGGCTCAACACGGCGCGCGCGCTGCTGCGCTCATACCGCACACAAGACGCTAATGTCACTCCAATAAACTGAAATAAACTCAAACCGGAGGTCCGTTCGGCAAGAAGGAAAGAAAATATCCGGGCGTTTATTTGTATTTCCACCGCGGTCCTCCGGTCCGAGAGAGAGAGAGAGAGAGAGAGAGAGAGGGAGAGAGAGGGAGAGAGAGAGAGGGAGAATAGAGGGAGGAGAAAAGGACAGCAGCAGCAGGAGGAGGAGGAGGAAGGGGAGGCTCTCCAGCGCCCTTTTACAGAGAGATTAAATTGACCTGATGAACAGAAATGATGGATAGAAGGCGGATGAATGAAAAGAAAAGGATGTAGAGAGTTAAGGCGGACGCGGACGCGCACGCGGGCTACAACGGGTTTACAATACGTTTCCGACTGGAGGCTGAGACGCGCATGCGCGGATTTAGAAGCGACGTCACCCGGTTTTTATTTTTTGGGTTTCATTCAGTTCAGCATCAGTAAATATACATTAAATATAGATACAAAAAAAAAAAGATTTATACAACATATATTTTTACAATGCTTATTGAAACGTGTATTTAGATTTCCTCTGTGTGTGTGTGTGTGTGTGTGTGTGTGTGTGTGTGTGTACATAATATAACTCATAATTCAAATTCAACCTGATTAGCTTTTTCTAATGAACATTTGAACATTAGAATGTGCTGCCAAAATATTGCTTAAAAGTGTCTAAAGTTAAACGTTTATAAATCTTATCAGCTTTATACTTTACTGAGAGATTCCGTGGCTCCATACGCTAGAAAAAGAAAAAACACAGCGGCGTCGCATGGACATGTGATTAAACGTTAAAGAATTCTGGATTCCGATTGGTCGGAAGGTGCTGATTCATTTTTCATTTTAAAGTAGTGTAGCTGCAGGTCAAAGGTCCGTATTAAAATAATAGGGTATGGTTTCTATAGTAACAGCTCATTCAGACGGACTGATAACAAGCGGACTGTTGACGTGGTGAAGTTTTCTGTGTGTTTATGCAACACTGATGGAAGGAGTCTCCAGTGTCAGCTTGTGAGGACGGCAGATGTAACACTGCAACAGGATAAATTCTGTCTGTTTAATCATGTGACCTGTAAAATGGGCAATAAGTAAATAAATAAATAAATTTATTGGAGGTTAATTGTTAATTAATCTAATCTCTCAATAAAAATAACCAAGTTTTTTTCATTCTAAGAAAATAAACAAAAACAAAACCACAGCTGTCACAACTTTTGGAAGACAAAAGAAACCACAAAAAAAAACCTCCTCTGTCCAGAAGATGTCAGGAAAATTACAAGTCACCATAGTAACCATTTTATTTCATCTGTATATCATCAGTAGAGCATCCTCCGTACACGTCCCTGTGAATGAGCTGTTACTATAGAAACCATAACGTTAATATAAACCTGCACTACTGTCAGAGCTGCTGTTATAGAGAATTAATCAACACCTTCTGACCAATCAGAACGCAGAACTCAGCAGGTGCTGTGGGATAAACCGGTTTAGTGTAATGTTAACCACACTGTACACTGTCACACATCCAATCATATTAACCCAATCCGGGCCATTACAAAAGATTTAAAAATCCAATGAGGTTGCCGATGAGTGTGTGTGTGTGTGCGTGTGTGTAACCTGCCCCACTGCTGTGATAATCGAGTCAGAAAGGCATGAAGGGGGCAGGAAGGAGGAGAGTGAGTGGGTGATGTTCATTACAGGGCCAAAGAGCAAGAAAGTTTCAATTAGGATGGGAAAGCCACTTTTGCACAACATGCAAATTCTTGCTGCTTTTCACACACCTTGCGCAAGTCTGTTCAGTAGAGAGGAACACACACACACACACACACACATCGAAAAAAACATGAAGCAGCTTAAAGCCAGGGTTGAGGGTTTGGGACACAAGTGGTCCGAGTAAATAAAAAATTATTTTGTTCTTGTTTTTGTTCTCTAAATGCAAAGCTTCTGCAGTTCAGCAGTATTGATCAAACACGCACACACACACACACACACACACACACACACACACACACACAAACACAGACACACACACAATGATGCAATGATCTGATAAGAAAGAAGGTGAAATGGTGTCTGACAATACAAAAGATTCAATTCAGGTGTGAGCTGGTTCGAGTGATTCATTAAAAAGAATCGGTTCACCAGAAGGATTTGCTCCCGCAAGAGAAACGAGAAGCTCCAAAAGATTCGATTCAGGTGTGAACTGATTTGAGTGATACATTAAAAGAATCGAATCACAAGACGGATTCGCTTCAACAAGACAAACAAGACGCTCCAAAAGAGTCAATTCAGGTGTGAAGCGATTTGAGTGATTCATTACAAGAATCGACTCACAGGACAGATTCGTTCCAACAAGGCAAACAAGACGCTCCAAAAGGTGTGAACTGATTTGAGTGATTCATTAAAAAGAATCGATTCACAAAAAGGATTCTGAACAGTTAATAGCGCTAGGCTTGAGTGATACAACGATTTAATCGCCTCCACTATTACACTGCCGTGGTGTCCAATCACGTTTACTCTGATTACCTTATATTCTCAAACCTACCGACCTTTTCGTATTTTGCGTAGGACCTCTGTAAATTAAATCAATTAAATTAAAATAAATCAATATCTGACAATCCTAAAGGATGCAATGAGATGGTATTGAAAACAAACAGCTATTGAAAGCTAAAGTGTGTTCTGTAATGTCTTACATCATCTCCCGAACGTCCCGACAAGGTAATAAATACACTCAAGCTGCTCTTACACAATTAGTGTCTATAAATAAGTGATGAAGATGACGTTCAGAGAGAAAGAACAACGTAATCTGTGCTGCATGCAGCTGATTAAATATGAACACCGAGAGGTGAGGAACAATAAATAAACGTAATCTGACACCTCGAGCGTTTTAGCCTGGTGCTGATGAGCAATTCCACATTACACACACACACACACACACACACATGCAGCATCAGGGTCAGAAGATAAACAGGAAGGACGAGGACATGGAGAGACTTCGCGCAGTGTTTTCCATCCGCTGAGTCCGACTGGTCCGTGATGACGTCGTAGGAGATGACGTGGAGACTGAAGCCTCGTTCAGTAAGCTCCACGTCATCGGTCGTGCATCTCTCGGGCGTTAAAATTGGACACTTACATGACATGCACTGGAATCTGTATATGTACGTCATTTACAGTTTTTTTAAAATATATTCATTTAATTTTTTTTTTTGCAGGTTGGTACCGAATTTCCTCTCACTAACCTGCAGCTTTCGCAGTCCGAGTCCTTCAAGAGCAAACTACGTAGCGACCACCGAGACCGCCTGCTGCTCGGTGAGGAACACCGAGACGGAGGCAGACGTAAGGAGGCAGAGTCATCGACAAGCCTCTCCCCTTCTACGCAGACAGGTGAGCGGCTCCTCCTCATCGTCTCCTCGCTCTCCTTGCCCTTGGGCCTGTCGCCATCCGTCAGGGCGCTGTCCTCCTGAGCTTGGGTCCTGCGTTTCCTGCCGATCGCATCGCGGATCCGCCGTCTCTGAGGAAGCGGGCTCGACGACGGAGACCAGGAGTCGTTATCCGACGACGGCGGGAGGACGTTCAGCATGGGCACGGGGACGGGTTTAGACGTCATTTCGCGTGTATTTATAGATGTTCCTTTACTTCAGAGAGTCCTTCGCTGAGTCACTCAGGCTTTTAAAACCAAGTCCGTTTTAAACCACACTCGATTGTGAGGTGTCATCGTGGCATCGCTTGCAAAATCGGTGGTTTCCTCCGGCATGCTGCAACAGGGCACGGACTTCACGCAACATCCACGTACCGCTCCTTTTAATGAGCTACTTATAAATCATTTAGCGTTCAGAAATCAAGCGTGCTGCGACTCTTCAGTGCGTGTCTCCGAAGCGTCCTCCATCGTCCCTCAAACGCTGTGCTTTAAGATCAGTGAAGTCCTGAGGAGAAAAAAATGATCTTTTTCTTTTCTTAAATCATCGTCTGGATGTAAACGCAAAGTCGGAGTGATTTTACTGAGATGAAAGTGGTGACCCAGACCCCTGATCAGCCGTAAATCAAAGCAGCTTCAACATTTCTTACACCGAACTCAAGATGTTCACAATAATCACGATAATCTTTCAGCGTAATAATTACGCGATTATCTTGATATGTCTTGTATACGTACCATGTTTCTAACTCTCCAGCCTTACTCCTGTCACTTTTACCGGACGATATATCGTCCCAGAAATAATCCCGATAAACGATACCGCTGTCATTTTAAGACCATTTTATGCCATATCGATATAGCGATAATATAACAGCATAATAATGCAAGAACACCCTTTCAAAGAGCGATGAACTTTTAATTCTTAAGATTATTCAGACGTCGGAATTGGAAAGTCCAAAAAAAAATTAAACACCTGAAATATATGAAAGAGACAAAAGAAAGAAAACCACACAACCAAAACAATAAATAAAATGGACTGTAATACAATATTGTGAATTCTTTATGCTTTAGTTATTCATCGTGCGTGTTTTAGTGCGTCGTTACGGAAAGAACGTCGAGCGCAGGGTTTTGCGTTCGAATGTGCGTTTTTATCTTAAATTCGACAAATATTCGAAGTTCGGATCTTAACGAGAGGACAGAACGGGAAAATCTCGCTGATGTTCATCCTTACGTAAACAAACGGGCATGTAAATGTAACGGGCGATGTCAAGGTCAGCAGCGTGTTCGATCCTAATCCCACGCACTGAGATTCCTGAAACAGTCCATTAATTCTGTGTCTCAGAAACCTGAATTATCCAATTACTAATCTTCATTTAAAACATCAGATTGAGACATTGAGAAGATGATGAAGATGAAGATGAAACCGCTTGATGGTTGGTGTTCATTTAAAAACGCTGAGCGTGGGAAAGACGCGCAAACCTGAGGTCACAAGTTATTCTTATTCACCTTATACGTGTGCACGTGAGAAAGACGAGCGGCAGCGCGGTCTGTGGTTTCAGCTCTGAGATAATTAAAGTTAAAAACTCATATCCTGACGATGTGATTAGACCACAGTGTCTCGTCTCGTCTCCGTTACCGCTCGCTTCTGCTGAAAAGCGATTTTAAAAAAAGAAAGAATAATAACAAATACACAACGTCGCTTCAAAATACCTCACAACATCAACACCAAACAAACCACACTGTTCTCTCTGTTCACTCATATAACTAGGTCTCTCTCTCACACACACACACACACACACACATATACACTTCCTGATTTAAACTCCACACCGCTGCTAAATCCTGCACTCTGATTGGTCAGAAGGTGTTGATTAATTCTCTATAACAATAGTGCAGGTGTACATTAATGCAATCATTCTAACAGTTATCGTTTCTATATCAACAGCTCATTCACAGGAGCTCATACAGTGGATGGTCGTGTGTGTGTGTGTGTTTGCACAGTTTGAATAGATTACACACTTATCACTTCTGTTTACACACACTGATCCACACATTACACAGTCATAAACCTCCTCAAACAATCCGACAGGCGTTATAACACCTTTATACACCTTCATACACGTGATGGAGAAGGACCGGATATGGCACAATGACGTCACAAACACAAAAATGAACGAAAAATACCACCACACGAAACGTCACACACCTTCATTCATTACATTCTCCGTTACACAGGGAAATCCCGCTGAGTATCGCGAGATTTCTGTCGAACACGCTAGAAATGATTTATTTGACTTTTATCCTCCTACCTCCCGTTTGATGAATGAGCCCCGTGTCCATGATCCTGCTCGGCTTCGTAAACTTTGCGTTGTGTGATGCGATTAAAATCCACTTTATCAAAGGAACACATGAGCATCCTCTAACCCAGTACGCTCCCTTTAAGTCCCTTTAGCTTAGCACAGCTAACACTGTTTATTATCTAATATTAGCATTTACCTCAAACTATTTCTATACTAAAAGTACTCACTCACTCTCTCTCTCTTTAAAAACAACACTATTTAAATAAAACAATAAAAGTCCTCTCTTACGCAGTGCACGAAAATTTATTAAAGCAAAAAGTAAACAAACAAAAAATAAAACATTATAGATGATGATGATTCTTATTATTACTATTATGAGCAGCGTCGCTAATTAGAATAACGAGTACAACTAGCATAACTAGCTTAAAGAACCTCAAGGAGCTGGTTAGCTAAGTTAGCTAGTTTAGGCTAAATAATGGAGAGAAAAAAATTTAAAATGAAAGCCGCTCAATGCTAGCAGCCTTAGCGCTAACTTTTTACATTAAGCAGAAACATATCGTTACTATTTATTTATAAAAGTAATCTTTAAAATACACCTAGAAGTTTTTTTTTTTTTTTTTTTAAACTTTATTATTTTCTAGCTAAATATTAAACAAAGCGATATAGCATCGAAATGCAGAGTCTCAGCTGAAGTCGAACAAAAGTGTAACACTGGCGGGGGCCAACAGAGAATAAAACAATGTTTTCAGCGCGTATCTACTGGCAGTGACGACTCAGTTTAAAAGAATGATTATTTGGACCGTTTCACGTCAATAACATTCGAGCTGAAATTTGAAAAAGTGAAATATATGCTTTTGAACTGGGAGGCAGAATTATAGAGCACCCCTTCCTGTCAAAACTTTATGGTACGGTCGAGAATGTGAACGCGGAGGGAAAAAAGTAACGGGTGTTCCTAACAGCCAGGCGCGTGCACGAGACGAGTGCAGGAGAAGGCAGCTAGTTTCTGTGATTTCAACATCTAATATACAGAATTTTTACATTTTATTTAGGACCTGATGATCCATTTAGAGTCTAAGGAAGTTATACGTGCACATTGTAATGTCACACGTTTATTAAAAGGAGTTTTATTATGTTTAGGGAAGAAAATCAAGGGATATCAGACACCATGAAATCACACTAATAACAGACAATAACAGGATTTTTAATTATTATGTCAGGAGGTGATCATTAAATTATTTACTCACTGATTAAAACTCATTAATATTGGTCAATTTAAATGTGCTGTTCTGTATGATAACTGTTTCACGAAGGTCTACGTTAGATTAAATATATACTTTAAAAAGGGAAAACCATAGGCTATTTAATAATTCTCAGCAGGTGTGGACATGACAATTTACTTTTCTTTGCTTAATTTCAGCGTGCATTAAGACAGGACTTAATATTGGTACTCGGCTAATAGATTTACATTTATATTTCCTCGTTCGACCTGTCATCCTACACTACATTTGTGTATATATTTGTGTATAATAATAATTATTATTATAATAATAAAGTTCTTGAATCCTAAATGCTGAATATTGGAGTTCATGGCACATTTATAGAAGAAGAAATGTCAGATTGTTGGCTTTATTAAGGTTAAGATTACAATCCGGTCGTTGTTTGCAGTAAAACCTTCCTTAAAAAATATTAAGACATTACTATAATTTTTTGCCTCATTTTTCTATAAACATTTTAATTAAAATTGCAGCTTGCATACAAAAAAAAGTGAAGTTATTGACAGCACAGTGAATTAATGTGTTATAAGCTGTGTGGTTTAACAACACATTCACAGTGCAGAATTTCTTAAAAATGTAAATATGTCGAATTTTAGTTGCATGGAGTCCATTTCTGTAAACTATAACTCCGTTACAGCTGAAAATCAGATCACGCCATACACGTATCTTCCAGAAGCCAGTGAATTAGCCGGCAAAAATGTTAAATAGTTTACTAGCTATGTATAAAGATAGTTAGAAAGCTAGCCACATCAAGAAGACGGCTGCTTCACGCAAGCTAGCTTGCTAACTAGTTGGGCTAGTTTAGCCAAATTTGAACTCTTAATGTAAAGCTAATGAAGTGAAATATTGTTTGTAAAGTTCAGAAATGGCATTACACATTACAGATCTTAGAGAAAAACAAACAGTAAGTAGTAAAGTCATTTGAGTTTGAGCGCACGGCTGATACGGGATCTCTAACTTCCTGTCTGGGGCTGATCAAAGCTGGGTCACCTCGTTTTAATGGAAAAGCAGGAATGGAAAATATCAGCGTACAATCTCAGAAAAAAAGGGTTCTGCGTTGTACCTTTAATTGTCGTTGGGGTGGTACCATCAGGCGCACATCCTTAGCACCTTTAATATGTGTGTTTCACCTGGAAATGTGGATGTAGAGTACCTTTGAAAATGGTTTAAAGCACGTAAATACATTAAAGTAAAACTTGTAAAGCTTTCTATGTGAAAAAGTAAAGGGGAAAATGGGGTACGCTTGAGTGTACTACCCCAACGACAATTAAAGGTACAGTTTAATACCCTTGTTTCTGAGAGTGAGGATATAAACTGATAAAAAAAATATTGTGTGTGTGTGTGTGTGTGTGTGTGTGTGTGTGTGTGTGGATTTGGAATGTAAATGAGTACACATTTTTGTTTTTCCTCCAACCCACACTTTAACTAAATTTCACAATTAATCATAATCATAACAGTTAAAAGCAGAAGTGCTTGGACCCCTTATAAATATCGTAGCAATGACAAAAACACACACACAGTCTGGACTCACAGAACAGTCCGATGACGGACAGAGATCGGACTCCTGACGTTCTCATGCTTCTCTTTTCCTTGTATTTAATGCAGTGTCATTTCCTCAGGTTGCTTTCCTCAGACTCGCACCAGAGCGCTACAGGATCCACGTGCAAATGCAGACCGGACTAAATATAGGCCTAAAGACTATGTGAGATGTGGTGTATGTGTGTGTGTGTGTGTGTGTGTGTGTGTTTGCGGCTATTTGTATGCGCCCTGCATGCATAAATCACGTTTTATTAACCTTGTGCTGTGCTGCGTCGTCCTTGTTCTGCTGCTGGCTGCTGCATGATCTCACACTGACGCCGAGCATCGGTTCACTGGAAACTAAAACAAAGATGGAGCGATAGCCTTCTGGAAAGTTTTCCCCTAATATTTACTCGTTCTGTACATCGGTGTGTCATGATCATTAAGCAAGGTGACCGTGATAAGAAGGAGCGTCTCAGTGTGCTCACGCACAAACGTCAGGAATCAACGCTCTTAATAAATAATACCATCTCCATATTACTGTGGACTCGCATATAAAATGATTCTGCTGTAACACACACACACACACACACACACACACACACACACACACACCAGCTGATGCAAATTCACAGGTTTTACATCATCAGTAGGAAATGAGCTGTGTGTGGTGTGATGTACAGCTCTGTAAATAATTCTAGAATAATTGAAACGGCTTTATTTTATTATAAAAGCGTCAATATCCAGAACGTCTGGTATTTAGAAAGCGATGAGCAGATACTGTGACGGATTTTCTGCACAGAGATGGTCACAGATTGTTCATTCATTAAATATCTAAAATAAATATGAGTACTAAATACAAACTGAAGACTAGAGAAACAGTCCGCTGTTTGTGTCGGATCTTTTAGAAGTCATTATTATTACTATTACTTCCAGAAGTGACCTGGCCCAGATGAGCATCCAGGAAAGTTCTCACAATTACACTCACCGAACATCACAACATCAGTACACAGTTAAAAACACTGGCAACTTGATTCTTCATTTAACAGCTCAAACATACAACATTTTAAAGTGTTCATTCACACCAAAGTCTTTCGAAAGGTTGTGTGTATCATCATAGAGGAAATGTTTTATTGAGTCCATGACTGTATTCACTTTAGGCACTGAAGTTCCACAGCATCAGACACGGTTAGAGCCGACGTGCACTTCAGCGTGTGGGAGAATTTGCATCAGGCTCCATTTTGCTCCTGGAGAGATAAAACCCACTTTTTAAAATATTCTTTCACAAACAGAGCTATAAACACAGCCATTTTCAGGCTTATCATCACTGGCATCTCCATATCGTTCATAGGTCTCCATTTTTTGACTCCCAAACAACAAAATACTTTTTTTTTCTAAACCAGACACAGGTTGTGTGTGTGTGTGTATATATATATATATATATATATATATATATATATATATATATATATATATATATATATATATACACACACAGATTTTTAGATAGTTTATAAGTAATTAAGGTTAAAAACATTACTGCTGCATTCAAAATTCTTTTAATATGTAATGTGCTTCATTAACATTTTAGGTGTAAAATACAACATAACACATCTACATGACATAGCATTTTAACCGTTTAGGAATTACAGCCTTTTTTTTTTTTTACAGAGTCCCTCCATTTACACGGTTCAAAAGTAATGGGACAATTGACTGGTAAGCAGTTTCATGGCCAGGTGTGACCTGTTTCCTCGTTATTTCATGACAAATTAAGGAGATAAAAAGTCTTGAGTCGATTCCAAGTGTTGAATTTGCATTCGGTATCTGTTCATGAGAAATCTTAATATTCGGTCCAAAGACGTGTTGATGCAGGTGAAGGAGGTCATCGTTAGGCTGAAAAAACAAAACAGACCTATCAGAGAGATAGCAGAAACTTTAGGAGAGGACAAATCAACAATTTGGTACATTCTGTAAAAGAAGGAACGCACTGGAGAGCTCAGAGACACCAAAAGTGGACGATCGCAGAATTCTTTCCTTGTTGAAGAAAAACCCCTTCACAACATCTAGACAAGGCAAGAACATTCTGGAGGAGGTAGGCGTGTCATTGACAAAGTCTACAATCAAGAGACGCTTCATGAATATAAATACAGATGATTTACCTCGAGACGAAAACCTCTGAAAACTAACCCCCACCCTATCCCAAACACCGACCCCTAACCCCCACCCTATCCCAAACACCGACCCCTAACCCCACCCTATCCCAAACACCAACACCGACCCCTAACCCCACCCTATCCCAAACACCAACACCGACCCCTAACCCCACCCTATCCCAAACACCAACACCGACCCC
>NC_030438.2:20180868-20220868 GCF_001660625.3 Ictalurus punctatus
TTATAGCATTTCTTTGCATGTGCATAAGACTTTTTCACATGACTTTAAATTGTAAAATAGCGGTATGTTTACCTTTTTTCCCCCAAAACATTTGAAAGCCATTGGGGACGTAAACTTTTGCGCTCAACTGTAGAAAAATGATAGATGTTGATATTTGTTGTTGTTTGTTTCAGGCGGTTGTTGGACATCTGTCTGTCTGCAGATTAACGCCGTGGAAGAGGAGCAGGAACCTGTTCACGCGTCAAGGTTCGTCACCCAAAACGTGACATTTCTGTTAAATAATGAGAATAAAGAGTAGCTTGTTTTTTGTAAATCCTGCCGACTACGCCATGTGTAGTAATGCGGCTCGTTTCGCTCTACAACTACGCCACGTGTAGCAATGTGACTCGTTTTTTGCAACAACTACGCCACATGTAGCTATGCGGCTCGTTTGTTTTGTACCAACTACGCCACCCCGAGAAAACGGGGAAAATAACCCAAATAAAGACACACAAGTACGTTCCACTTAGAACAGGCATGAGGCATGGGTTTCCATACAAAAATACATTTTATTTTTACGTTAAAATGACTGGCCAAGAATTATTTTTAAAAGAAGCAACATCCAACACAGTCAGGCATTGGTCAAATAAAACAATCACAAGAGGAAATTAATAATAATCATAGGAGGACTGAGGCTTCCTGTATGAAGGGCAGGCTAGTACGACAGCACCAGCTATACAAAAGGGAAAAGCACCCCACTAATCAGAATCATACCCACAAAATTCACTGAGAATAAACACAGCAATAATAACCACCCTTAATGAAGTAAAGCCTAAGGTGCAGCAAAGAACCCCCCCCCCCCCCCCCCCCCCCAAACCTCAGGAAACACTCAGCTCCTACAAGGAGAAAACAAAACACAAAGTTAATTACAATAAGCTCAAAGCAGACGAACAAAAGAATGAAATAAAACAAAGACAAGCTTACTGTCACAAAAACACAGATAACCCCGAGCTCAAACTGATTACAGGTAGCAAGTTTACCAAAGCCGACCACAACCACTACTACCACATAGCAGTACCAGCATAACTGATAAAGACTGTTACAACACAGCTGAGTTAAAGAAAACTGATCTCAGTGACAGCAACCAACACAAAGCAAAATAACAAAACAAAACATAAAACAATAAAAACAAATCAAAACATCAAGCAGAATCAAGCAGCCCCAAAGCAGCAACGTGGCCCGAGTGAGGGGGAGGAGCTATACCGAAACGACCACATCTCACTCAGCCCGCCGTAACGCCTGCAAAATTGAGGACCCGTGATCCGATGACCTGGTACTCACGATGGCACATACGAAAATCATGATAGCGTCTTTAATAGTTGTGACGACGACAGCGGGCGCTCCGACCGGAGCTACATTAAACTACCATGCTACACAGTTGGGAGCCTTGACGGCACAGCGCACTGATTGTGAGCGGCACATCACACCTGCACACAGTCTCAGTAGCCCAACGTCACACTAAACAAGTAAATCGCATGGTAAATAGACAACGCTAGCAATCGCATGGTAAATAGACAGCTAAGCAACAAAGCTAAAAACACATACCTCTGTAGTCCATAGCAACGAAAGGAAGGGGCGGGCTTTTCGACCATGACACATTCTGAGAGGCGTAAACAACCACTTATATACTGTGGTAGGGAGAGCGCCCATTGGCCACGTGGTTAATAAGGGTGACGTTTTAACCACGACACACACCCCACTACACTAACGCTGTCTGTCACCACGCACAATCCTTCATTTACTACCTTCATTTTTAACACTCATTTATAATGAATCACAGCTGAATACATACACTCGCTCAACACCAACATTTAAATATGACAATACAGTGATCTGCAAACCTGAAAAATGTATTATTAATGAACTCGTGTTCAGCTCTTGCATGTGAATGTATATGTGATGTGCATAAAATAATAAATACTGATATCTGTGTTTATAGATGATGATGTGAGAGCCGGAGGAGGAAACGTTCCAGGCTCCGTCCAGCCGTTCTCAACGAACTTCAGAACCTACGACGCGTTAGACACCGACCCGACTCAGTCTGACCTCACACTGTTTGATTGTAATATACGTGTTACAAATTAAAAATGCATATTGTGGACATCTAATCGTCTAATTATTGCGTTCATCATCACAGTAAACTATCAATTCTTCTATTCAGTAACAAACACAGTAACTAACACTCGTATTAACTGCTTGCTTTTAATAATACACTAACCGAGCTGAATAATCACAATTAAACCCACACACAACAGCTTGGGTCATGCCTCTGTTCAATTCTCAATACTGTGATGACAGAACAGATCTACTCCACTGGACTTGGACTGTGTGAGTGCAAATAATTTACACACCCTGTGAAGTGGTCCTGGACTTCTGAATCTCAGTATTTCCGGCACGCGCTGACTCACTCACAGTGCACCTGGATGAAACTATGACTCAGTTACTTAATGCCCCTCTTGTACCTCTCACACGGTGTACCTGCACTTTACAAACCTGCATCAGTCACTTTCTATTCATGGAACTCATTTAGCTGCCAGTACTGCTGCTGTACGTATTGCTCCTACACTATTCGATAGTTTATAGTTACAGCCCATGTCCTGTTTATTTACTGCCCTGTGTCACCATGGACAATTCCACCAGAGGACACCCTTGCTCATATGTTTTAAATTTCTTCCTGTGTTGTCCGCCCCACTTCCTTCCTTGTTTGTGCACACCTGTTTTATTTAATTATTTACCCTAGTTAGGTTCTGTGTCGTCAAGCTTTTGTGTTGAAGCATTATATGTGGTATGGATGTTATAAGTTGTTGTAGTAATTGGGAAATGAAGCCTCATAAAGCACTGAGGCTTCCCTCTGACTGTTCCCGGGAAAGAGTCAAAGCTTCAGGAGAGTCAAAAACAGCGCCATCTGATGGTTAGTGAAAAATATTGCAGTCAAAAGCCTGTGGAGGAAGCTCCATACTTCTCCATACACTCCATAGTGCGTGTGTGTGTGCGTGTGCGTGCGTGTGTGTGTGTGTGTGTGTGTGTGTGTGTGTGTGTGTGTGTGCGTGTGGACACTGTGTGATGGATCATCTGGATATTAAATGTGTTCATGAGTCTTGGCAGTGATAGTGCTTGTGTAACTCTGGGAACGACAGAAAGGTGACAAAGAAGTTTGAAATCATTGTTACAACCCGCTAATCTTTGCAATGGGAAGTTTTTTTGTGTGCTGTAGTTTCCAGCCTGCCCTAGCCTGCCTTGCTCCCGCCTCCCAGGATGACATCACTGATTGACGACCATATATAAGGAAGAAAAGGCGTGAGGATGGTGTGAGCTGTTGTTGGGAGTGCTTGGTTTGTGTTGCTTGCCCTTGTTGCTATCAAATTCTGTATTCTGACTGCTGTTCTGGTTTTGACTCTTGTCTGGTTTTTGAGTTTGGTTGCCCCTGCTTCTGTTTATGTATATTCTTCACCATTATATATATGATTCACTTGGTTCACCGGCAGTAGGGGTGTGGCTGCCCAAACACCGACCCCTAACCCCCACCCTATCCCAAACACCTACCCCTAACCCCCACCCTATCCCAAACACCAATCCCTAACCCCCACCCTATCCCAACACCAACAACATCATTGTACCTTTATTTTAGGTCTTATTCATCTTATTGTGGAGTTGGAAGATCCTCATTAAACGAGCTACAATAACAGCAGAGTGTAAGTGAATCTCTGAAATGCACACCCACACACACAATGTACAACTATACACACACACACAAAAACTAAGTGCACATTTTCAAAATCATCTGACTTAACAAACGAATACAACATGTCGAACCTGATACATGGACGGGGGGGTGCTTCCACCGCCAAGTCTCATCCTTCATGTTATTGATTTGTAGAACTGAAAAACTCTTCAAATAATCTTCAAACATGGAGAAAGTTACTGAAGAAAAAGTTTTTCAGACATTTGACCTTGCTGTGACCTTATAAAAATCTACTGCTACAAACATTCAACCACTCGCTCTTGTGATATCGCGCCAACGAGAATCCTGGTACGTACGGAAAGACGCCTGTACTTCAGTTCAATTCAGCTCAGTTCTATTTGTACATCGCTTTTAACAGCGGACGTCATCTCAAAGCAGCTTTACAGAAAGACAGAAACACAGGATGGAGATTTTAAGTGTGTGAATTTATCCCTATCGAGCGAGACGGTGGTGACGGTGGTGAGGGAAAACTCCCTGAGATGATCTAAGGAAGAAACCTTGAGAGGAACCGGACTCAGAAGGAACCCGTCCTCATCTGGGGAACGACGGATAGAGTGAAAGTGAAAGAGAGTTCATTATGGTTTAATATGAAATCTGTTTGTTGAACTAGTCCATTGTTCACTAAAGGAGACCTGAGTGTAAAACTGCATGAGGTAATTGCAGTCACAAGGCCATCGCAGCGACCGTCGTCCCAGCAACCACAGCGAGAACGTCCATGCGGAACTGAGAACTGCACCTGTCCTACAATTTGTTTACAGTAACCCTAACAAACCTAGGTGCGTCCATATTCAGGTGCTCAGACCTGCAGGGAGGACGTGAGCGCTCGGAGTTGCACAGGAATTGTTTGTCATTTATTCCTTGTTTTGGGCTTGAACCCCAAACCTTCTTCGCAGTAACCCAGAGTCTTAACTCACAGTTAACAGAGTAGATCCTGATCATCAACTCCAGTTCCTCTGAAATCACCACCACCTCTATCTGGCCAGAGATTGCACTGTGCTCATTAACATCATCAGCTGCCCCTCAGGAGGAGAGACTAGAGGCAGTCTGTGAAAGAAAGAAGGCGACTGTGGAAGAGGAGAGATAGCGCTTTCTTCCGAGTGTGTTACGCTGCAGTGTGCTGCAGCATGAGCGGCAGTTCGAAATAATCTCTCCTAGCACACACACACTGCAGAAATATACACATCCCAATCTAACATGTGTAGAACACTGAACTCACCGACACGATGCAGTCAAATTTAAAAGAGACTTCATATCCGTCCTGGGCCGGAACCAGATGCTTTGCACAGGTGTGTTCGGATTTTGCTTAAACTCACCTGGGGACATTTTCCTACACGCCTTCCTCCTCACACAGTGAACAAGCGTACAGGGTGGATGCAAGCACCAGGAACTCTTCCGGATTTTTATTTCTATTTTTTCTATTTTTCCTATTATTTTGTAGGATTTTTTCCTTTTTTCTGTTATGATCCGGTGTGAGGAGACATCAGTAAACAGTGTTTTTGGTGATGCTTTTTGGCCGAATTTTCTTTCTGGCTTGTCTGCCTTTTTAAAAAAAATAAAAAAAAATAAAAAAGAATTTGTGGAACGCTGAGTGTAACACTGCATGAGGCAACTGATGTCTCAAGGCCATCGCAGCAACCATAGTCCCAGCAACCACAGTGAGAACGTCCATGCGGAACTGCGAACTGAACTTGTTCTGCAATCTGCTTATAGTAACCCTAACAAACCTAGGTGCGTCCATATTCAGCTGCTCAGACCTGCAGGTCCTTACTTTGATCTGGTGTAAGGACGCATCAGTAAACCAGGAGAATTCGCTGGTTTTATGGTGACCATCTACGTTGCTGTTATCACGTTGGAATTCTGTCTAAAGGACTTCCTGTTTTATACCTTCATTCTTTTTTTCTTTTTTTTTTTAATGATCATTTTTGTATTTGGTCTAAAATTTGCCTGCTTCCCACTTCTGTCAAGTTTTTGGACGTGGAATATCTTTCATCACGGGACTTCTTTTAACATTTGGGTCGTCAAAAGAAATCATTTCAGTTCATCTGAGACACAACGTCAAAACCGGTACGGAAAGCAGAAGCAAGAGAGAGATACAGAGAAGAAAACACTGAGTACTGGATTCATCCTTTTAAAAGCCACGACCCTGAATCTGATTATAATTTGATCGTTATTTAACGACTAGTTAGTGAGGCACCTTTTAGCTTTAGTTTTAAGTGTTCAGAAGAAAGTATTTCTAAATACACAGCACAATCATTCACACCCAAAACTAGGTGTGCATCTTCGTCGGTCTTGCTCTACCAGTTGTACTAGATTTTTATTTCCTTCCAGTGAGTTTTTAACCGAATGCTTTCACTGTCACTCGGTGTTGAAAGGTAGCTTTGGATGTGAGTACGCACTTTCACAGGACTTTTTCTCACATATATATATATATATATATATATATATATATATATATAAATAATTTTTTTTCCAATTTATTCTTTTCCTACTTTGGTCTGGTTTGAGGAGACATTGGAAAACTTGGGGAGCTCTTTCCTTTTTTTAATTGAATTTTTTTGGTGACGCTTGTTGGACGAATCGAATTCAGTGGAACCGGCACCGTGTTTTACGTTTCTATTCTGTCTAAAGATCCCCCGTGAATTATGTCTAAATGCTGCGGAAACGATGAGCTTTATTTCATCAGAGTTTTCTGTATACAGGGAAGATCTGTGATGTCCAATGTGTAAAAATTTGTGTAAATGAAAGAAGAAAAAGAAAGAAACATGACTCTAAACATAAACATCAAACACAAAGAAGAAGCTTATACAGAAAGCAGAAGAAAATCCTGACAGTGAGAACAAACTCACAACATGATTGGATGAATTCTCAGCTAGACCCTGAAACCGACGCGATGACGAGTTCACACTGGTAAGTTATCGCAAAAAATATTACTGTCACCTAACTGCTAGATATTGTTGAACTTTTTAGTTAGCTTTTAGTTGGTTATTAACACAATCATGCGATCACCAATACGTGGAATCACGTGCCACTGAAATGATGACGTCACGCCCTCCGTCCTCTGGATACTCGGCAGCCGCCATTTTCATTTGGAGTCCGTCCTGATATTATTTTCAAGACGTAGAAATATGTCAAGACGTAATCCCATCCGCGCTGATGAAGATGACAGTGATGGTGAATCTTCTTTGTGTTTGAACTGGGCTTACTTTGGTTCATTTGTGTAGTTAAATCGTCGAGCGTGTGCGACACTCGACATGTGGCCTAGCTGTGAGTTAGCAGAATTAGTATTAGCATGCTAACCGTGTAGATCTTATCATTACTGTTCTCACATTTTCTCGTAATTTTCAAAAATCCAAATACTTTGAGTTGCTTGAAGGTTGATTTGTTTGACTCATGTAGGCTGTTTGATTATTGTTATTGTTGTTATTGTTTATTGACTTGAATGAAACAGAAACCAGTGGTCCGGTACGAGCTCGTTGTCAGCTAGGCCATTACGGCCTAGCGTGGATAATTTCAGTACAAGTTAGCCGTGCTGTAGTTATGAATTAGTGCCGGTTCCTTTTAGCGCTACATGTTTATATATAACTATAGGACATGATAGAACAACTTATAACTACAGAACCAAATAACCTGAAGCAATGTAATTCATAGCTACTGGATTACTAGATTAACAACTAGATTTACTCTCCACATCTATATTATTATTATTATTATTAGTAGTAGTAGTAGTAGTAATGATAATAATAATAATAATAACAACAACAACAACAACAACAATAATAATGTTATTATTATTATTATTATTATTAATAATAATAATAATAATAATAATAATATACATAATTATACAGTAAATGATAAGTAATAGTTAATAGTTTAACATAGTTAAAGTTTAAACATATCGTGTATAAAAAAACATTGCCTGAATTTTTTATATATATATATATATATATATATATATATATATATATATATATATATATATATATATATATATCTGATATCTCTGTACAGATGATGGAGTGAAACTGTCAGTGGAGGAGACGGAACCAGCACGGACCCAGAGCTCAGTGCGACCGTTCCACTCCGACTACGACACCTACGACCTACGAGATTCTGATGAAGAGGCAGAGGAGGCAGAAGATGCAGATGAGGCAGAGGAGGTTTCCCAGCTGGAAAATATTCTACAGCTTTCTGTGCGTGAAGAAGAAAGAGGAAACCTTCTTGCCAGGTCTTTGGATGAGTCTTCGGAGGTCAACAACTATACAGGTGTGTAGGCCTGATTATTTCCATTCTCACCTTTTACTTCTGCAGTTTGCAGAAACCCAAATCACTTCAGATGTTTACTGATTATTTTGTTTGACTCATGTAAGCTGCAGTGTTGAATATTTCACGGAACTGTAATAATAATAATAATAATAATAATAAGTCTGTGAGAAGTGTTCAGAAAATCTCTAATATCTCTGATATCTCTGTACAGATGGTGGAGTGAAACTGTCAGTGGAGGAGACGGAACCAGAATGGACCCAGAGCTCAGTGCGACCGTTCTACTCCGACTACGACACCTACGACCTACGAGATTCTGATGAAGAGGCAGAGTGATCTAACTCTAAACATGGACCGTGACTACGACTACGATACGAACTAAACTAACTCTATGATAATCTGCCGCGTTGTGTGCTGGGAGGCGCGCGTTATATATGTGGACATGATCAGTGTCTAAACCGCTAGCAGCTGAGAGCAATACAGACACACGTGAAATCCCAGCCAATGGCAGAACAGGGAGGAGACATGACAGAAACATAAACAAAACACACATGTCCAGATGTCATTACGGTCAACAATGGAAAAGCAGGCACTCGCGCATTCGCGCTTTGAGCACACTGCTTCAAGGGGGAGTCTTGACAGAACCCCCCCCCCCAAAGGCACTCCTCCCGGAGTGCCATGAGTCCTCCCTTCTCATTGGCGGCCCCGGGCCCCTGGGCTGAATGTCCCAAGCAGAGCCAGGAAACCACACGGTGACGGAGCAGGGAAGCAGAGCGACCCCATGTCACTATGGTCAACAATGGAAAAGCAGGCGCTCGCGCATTTGCGCTTTGAGCACACTGCTTCACGGGGGAATCATGACACAGAGGAGGCAGAGCATAATAATAATAATAATAATAATAATAATAGCTAATTATACAGTAAATGATAAGTAATGTAATTTATGTTATATAAAAATATGTATTGTTTTTTGTGTATTGTATATGCATTTTTTGTATCTAAATAAAGACTGTTGATATATGTCGTTATTTCTTTTGTTCTTCTGTTGCTGTGAAATTTTGTGAAATATAACAAATATATATAGCCTTCTCAATACAAAAAACTAAGAACGTAAAATGGACAACAGAAATAGCAAAATATTAACGTAAAACAAATCACTTAAAAGACTAACGGTCAAGACTTTCTGCGAATAGTTTTGTTCTCAGGTAAAGGAGCAGATCTAGAGGCTCACAGGTAGAGAGTGTTGAGGTGAATTGGGATGTTTGGATGCTGTCACTCCCCCACTCTCACACCTTCACCCAGGTGTGTTGGTGGTGGAGTGTCTCGCCACCTTATGTCCCAGGGATCCCTCATGTCTGTCCCCTTATGGTTCTCCCTTTTAGTTACGCTGTCATAGCTAGTTTTGTCGGAGTCCCTGCTTTCACTCACGCAAACTACAATGAAAGGAAGTCACATGCTGCTGCTGAGGATGTCCCACAGGGTGCAGCCTAAAGATCACTGAGATTACTCAGGATGGTACCACTTAAAATCCGTAAGATGGCTTTGGACCGCACTCGATATAAGCGATTTGCTATTATAGCATTAGCACTACAATTACCACAAACAGTTCTGCACTCGAGTCTCCATCAGTGAACAGTAGAGAAGTTCAACACAACAGACTTCCTCTAGAAACTGTAATGAACTTCCTGGTTACACAACTGTACTATTTGTGCATGTAGTATTAGCACATTTATAGAAGGGGTGCATTTATTTATAACTAGCCTGCTGGATATAGTGCAGTAGTAGGATAGCCTGTGTGGCATGGGAGGATTTTTCTGTCTCATTACTGTATTATTTAGCGTTTATTACAATCTCTAACCCATGTGTCCCATCCATTAAAGGTAAAACGTCAAACAAAAACTTCACCACAAATATATAGCGACAGATTTTATTTAAATATTTTTTTACATTTGACAATCTATTGCTTTTTGTTTTTACAATGAATTCATTATGAAATTGATCTTTACAGTAAAATATATATACAGTTATTTTATACTGTTAAAAAAAGACAGAAAACACCGAAACACCACAGCATGATAGATTAAACTCTACAACACACTCAAATAATCTCATTTCAACATAATCTTCATTCCTAATCATTTCTATTTCTGTTCCTGACACATGTGTGTGATCCCCACACTGTCTTCAGAGAGATAATGATCATAATAACGCTTTACATTAACGTTCATTTAACTGATATTAGTAACTCCAGTGTTAGTACATCACCAGAAAAATATCTAACACTTGTATTAACTGATGTTTCTTAAAACAACACATCAAACATGCGGAATAAACTAAATTAACCTCATACCTCACCCACGTTCAGTTCTCTAATCCGATTGGTCAGAAGGTGTTGAGTAATTTTCTACACCAGAAGCTCTGACAGTAGTGAAGGCCTGAAGTAATTAAAATCATAGCTTTATATTAATTTAATTATTTAATGAAAAGAAAGTGTGTATGGTGAAGTTTGCTGTAAGGAGATATTTATTTAATTAACATGTAGGGAAGGAGTCTCCAGTGTCAGTGCTGTGTAACAGTCATTGACGTATTTTAATCAGGGATTGAATAAACATGAACGCATCCTGCACTGTGTTTCATTGACATTTAAAAATAAACGCCAATTAATACTTATTAACTTGCTCTATTCATTTGTTAAAATGACTTACTCTTTATTCACACTGACGTAAAGTATTAACGTTATCGTAAACAGCCGTCATTATCAGAACATGAACGCGGAACAATACAGCAGTGCGAACCCTAATCGTTTACGATAATAAAATATGAAATAATATTACAGTAATAATAAATATTTACATTACTTGTCATGTGAATGGGTTTTGGGGGTTGTTAATGTAGATATCTGTTCTAATATTATTTAAACAACAAAAAATATTATCATACAATACAAATAATAATAATACAGTAATAATTGTCTGGGTTTTTGTTTGTTTGAACACTTTATAAGTGGAGAAAAAAGAATTCTAGTGAAAAAGAAAAGGGATTAATTATGACTAATATTCGGCTCAGGTCTGGTCAGATTTGGGATTAGTCTTACAAAAGCCTCTTGCTTTGGTATTTGTGACAGCTCTGGTTCTTCTACATACACTAAAAGTGAAAGGATTAGAATAGAGCTTGATATTTCTGTGTAGTAGAAATATAACTGGAGAAACTCTGCTGGTTCATGAATACAGACGGACTACGATGTGTGATTTGTGTGTTAGTTGTTTAGTGCTTATTTTATCATGAGGCTCCTGTGGCTCCGTAAATATTGCTGATAAATCTTGAAAACACTTCACACACACATGCTGATGTGTCATGCTCAGACCCGAGTCAGAGCAAATCCCCTTAAGGAGTAAACACAAGTCTGGTACAATTCATGCGATGCGCCACAATTAAAACACACAGTTCATTAGAATCTAAATAAAAGCGATATCCTGGGAATAATTTCCTATTTTCCATTTTTTTTTAAAAACACGTGAAGGATTATGGCGACTCTGATCATAGTGTCTGACTGCAGCGTTGTCCTGATTCAGTCGTATCTAACACCACTTCACAAGCTCGTATTTCTTGGCTCTCGGATCCTCCGTGCGAGCTCGGCTTACGTGTCTGGTGCGAACGCTGCAGGTTTCCTCGAAAATATTGTCACCGTCATCATCGTCGTCTTCATCAGCCATCAGATGTTTGAACATTTTGCTCATCTCGTCCGCTGGATCGTTCCACACCCTTCGCGCTCTCGGCCCCGCCCTCGTCCTCATTCTCACGATGAAGTCGTCGTCCAGCTCGCGCTCCACCGCGGCCTGGAGATTTCGGTAAAGATCCACGGAGATAGAGGCTCCGGTGAGAAGAGACTCTGGTTCGACGCCCTTCATCAACTCCTGAGCGACGGTGTGCACCAGAGAGCCTCTGTACAACCTGATAAACACACAAACATGGACCTGGATCACGGTTAAGCTGGAACACAACGCTCTTAATGTTAGGTTCATTTTTATCTTTGTGTCCTTGCACATTTTTGCAGAATTAAGAACTGCTCGTATAATGATATCACTGCTAACACCGCTAGTTGCTAACACAGAAATGAAGTGAGGAAGCTTAGGTTTGGTGGTTTTTCATCTACAGAAAGCGAAAACCAAAAGTACGCTGGTGTGTGTGTGTGTGTATTTTGGACACAGAAAGTCAGACCTCATGGCAGAACCAAAAGTCTGGTGGGTGGAGCTGGCCCTGATCCAACTGCTCCTATAAATCTGATCTCTTAACCCCTGAAACACTTCGCCCATGTAGGAGGAGCTGGGCCAGGTTTGACTCCACCCCCTGGACAGTTGCTTCTTAACTTCCAAAGTTAAGAAAAAGTTTACGTTCCCCCCAAAACACTCTGAGTGACATCAAGTGCTTTTTGTTAATCTCCTGACCAATCAGGTCGCAGCTCAGGGGGAATCCGATCCTGCCGAGCTTCACCAGCAAAAACCCGCGATGTGTTGCTAATCACAATCTTATCTTATTCTCACTGCTTCATGCAGCTGTCAATCAATACATTAACAGCCACGCCCTCACGTATGACTTTTTTGTAGCTTTTATTTACAATTAATTCACAGAGGATTTTTCAGTAACAATAGTCTATGTGGGTGAGGCTTCATGACTCACTGTTTACTCGTTAAGCAGAGCGTTTATCTGTAAAGACCTACAAGCCACGCCTGATCTAATCCAAACACAGAGTTAAAGCAATAAGGCCGAACATCTCCAGAAAAGATGTAGTACAAAAACTTCTACCTGTTCCCTGCGCTTTATTTAGGCTTTCGATATTTTTCCTGTTATTTACTGAATAGAGCTCATCTTTCAGCTTAGGATTCCTTAGAGATCCTTCAAGTTGTTATAATGCTCTTATAACTAATTCATGCTCCGTGTGATTATAGAGATAAGAAATAAGACGTGAGTGTACCATGCTAACTCCGGCTCAGGGACGGGATGATTCAGTAGCTGGTTCAGATTGAAGCTGTCCTTCAGACAGGACTGCCACTGACAGTAAGCGTGAGCCAGCTCCAGGTCCAAAAACTTCTGACCTGTACGTTCCTGCAGCTTTTTAAACCTCGAAATCACCGTGTCTGCCTCTGCGTACAGGAGAAGAACTGATCATATCAACCACGTATTCAAAGAACAAGCCATAATTCCACGCAACTGCAGTACAGGACATGTGAGTGTGAGATCATCTAGTTTATGACCGTAACACACTTTATAGATGGGCTCCCTCTCTCTCTCTCCCTCTCTCCCTCCCTCCCTCTCTCTCCCTCTCTTTCTCTCTCTCTCTCTCTCTTTCTCTCCCTCTCTCCCTCCCTCCCTCTCTCTCTCTCTCTCTCTCTCTCTCTCTCTCTGGTGCTTACATCTGCTCCTTTATTGCTCTCTCCCACTGATAAGACAACTCAGTGGCAGGTGTCCGTCCTCACAGCCTGGCCCCTCCCTCCACCTCGTCACACTGACATATCGTAAAATATTCTTCGCATGATAATATTGTCATCAGCTCGTCAAAGTATCTATCAGTTTTTTCTTTATCTATCTCAGATTCATCTTTTACAATCTCAGTCTAACATTTATCTGTTTTAGTCTGATCTTTAACTATCTTGGTTTGATGTCGACCTATCTCAGATTCATCTTTAGCTATCTTGGTTTGATCTTTAACTGTCTGAGTCTAATCTATACTCATCTCAGTCTAATCTTTACCTATCTTGGTCTGTCATTAACTATCTCTGTATGATCTTTACTTCATTTTGCTCTTTGACTATCCTGATCGATTATCTCAGTCTGATCTTCACATGTGTCAATTTCATCTTTACCTATCTCAGTTTGATCCTTAAGTATCTCAGTCTGATCTTTACCGATCACAGTCCGATGTTCTCTGCACAGGTGTCCGTAGACCAGGCCGATGAGTAAAGCCCAGAACATTTCCGCTGTTGGTTCGGGTTGCGCATGATTTAGCCAGAAACCTGTGACATACACGGCTAGCTGCAGATTTTCGGGGATGATGCGAGAATTAAACACCGGAGACACACACAGGGCATCCAACAGGACCTGCAGGCGTACATTCTCAGGTGCCTACAACAGAAGATGACAAAATGTGTATTATGTTAATAATGGTAAATAATCCAGCATTTTGAAAGGTAAGCATCTGTTCAGTGCTTTATACATGTAATGATGCACGTCTTGAAATAGTGAAATCCTGGACTAGGGTTTCTGCCTCGTCGAATGAAACGGAGGAATGTTGGCGTGCAATATTATATAGATGAAAGTTATTTTAACTATGGAATCATATGTGGTGGGATCAAATAACATCAAAGCTACAAGTCTGTAGCATCGTCTCTGGTCAACTGAAGTGCACTAATTTTTCTAAGAGTACATGTTGAGTGCATCCATACATTTTTTATATTCTGTGTGCATCAACTCAGTGCAAGATCTGAGCGTCATCAGCATAGAAATGAAATAGAAGGCCATGTAGGCCAATCACAGAACTGAGGGTTAGCATGTACATAATAAGTAGAAAGGAGCCTAAGAAAGAACCCTGTGGGACTCCTAGGGAAACTCTTGTAGTATTTGATTTGCGTAATAAAATGCTGTCTCCCCATAAGCTACGAACAAATCTAATCTAAACAAGTTAGTTAATCACAAGGATTAACAGTAAAGCAGAGATAAATCCACATCTCTACCTCCCACAGCGAGTCCAGGTGAAGGTGTGTTACTACACGTGTCAGTAGAACAGCTGGAACCATGGTGCTGCTCAGCGTTATTTCCTGCCTGTCGTATTCCTCCACGTAGTATTGCTGGTTCTCTCCAGAAGACGTGCTGCGTTTACCGACTTTCTTCCACCTGGTACACAGCAGTACGCCGTACATCACCTGTCGTATCGGCCGAGACGTCTCGCTGCTGCTGCTCAGTCCAAAATCCTCCACCTGGATGTTCATCATGAGCCTCTGCAGTGTCAGGACGTCAATGACTGAGGAAGCCAGCTTACCTTCTGCCAGAGGTTTCAGACTCCAGTCCGGCAGGTTCTGTAAAGGGCCTGGAAGCTTGATCTGAGGTTCTCCGCTTATGAAGAACTGGGCAATGGAGCTGGGATTGAGTCTGTACTCTGCCATTCCCTGATATATTGATTTTCGAATGCTGGCTGATTTGATGTTCTTCCCCAGGGGGCTCAGGAGACCAGCGATGGCTTCCTTTGGGTTGGGGAAGCGTGATAACCACACGAGTAAGCCATCGATCTGGGCGATTCCTCCAGGTCTGGTTGAGAACTTTGAGAAGTTTGGAAACGCACTCTTGTCCAGTTTGGTGTAGTCATTGCCCAGGATGGTGGCAAAAAGTTGAAGATTATATTTATTCATGCTATTAAAAGCAGTACACACATTTCGAACATGGTATGACTTGGCAGGGATGAATTTTTTTTTACCCTTTCTCATCAGTCTCACTTCCGTCCACTGGAAATGATTGAGGGGCAAAAATCCGCCCCGGTTGCCGAAGATGTAGAAATCGCTGTCGTTGGACAGAACAGGACACGCCCACTCGTTGGCCAATGCGGCTGCTTCCCAGTCCGCTTCTGCCAGACACTGAATAAAGGGAATCCCGAGTTTCTGGAGGATCTGCTTGAACACATTTGTGGTGAGAATGGGTAAAACGTCTCCTGAATGGCCCCTGGACAAGGCATCGGCTTTTGTGATTTTGTCTTGGCGTCTAGTCTTCAGGGTGTCAAATTTTTTGTCACTGACGTCGGTCCCCCCATCGAGCACCACGTAGGGCTCAATATCACAGAGTCTGAGATTTTTAAAAAACAGTGTAACTATTTTCTCAAAGTCTTCGTAATCCCCGCCGTGTGCTTGGTCCAGGTGAGACTTGAAGTAAAGAAGGTAATACAAGTTGCATCCATCGATGACGAGTTTGCTTTCTCTAAAGAAGCTGGTCTTCAGAAAATCACTGTTGCTCTCGATGTAGCCGTGAAGTCCACGAACTCCCATAGTGAGTAAAATTTGATCCTGGAAATATGAAATGAAGAACGTATACAGTAGGTTGAGTCGGACATTTACAGAACTGACAGGCAATTCTAGACATTTTGAAAGTATTAACATTAACTCCTTTTATGGTCAGTTTAACTCAGTGGCTAAGACTTTGGACTTCTGGTAAGAAGGTCATGAGTTCAAATCCCAGTGCTGCCAAGCTGCCACTTAACCCTCACCAGCTCAGGTGTATAAATGAGATAAATGTAAGTCACTGTGGATAACAGGGTCTGCCAAATGACTTAAATGTAAAAGTTTCTGAATCTGAAAACAACTCTCTCTACTTTAAGTACATTTTAGCTTATATCCAATACAGTTTATGATGCAGTTCATAAACAATAACAGAAGAACGTTTTGAAGAGAAAGAAAAACTAAATGCTTCACAGAGACAAACGAACGTGTTAGTTAACATTCCATAGACCAACATGCTGGAGAAGTCTCAGCACTGACCTGCTCTCTCTAAAGTGAAATCATCTGGTGTTAAAACCTGCTCCATATGCACTTCCTCTCAAAGCTTAACAGTGTAATTGTGTCAGAAATCTAAAAGTTATTGTGTGGAAATATAACACAAATACATTGTAAAAAAAAAAAAACATCACTTCTGTTGTGCAGAATCATTTGTTTATAAATGAGAAGTGAGTATACGAAGATTGGGTCATTTGGTCAAAGTGGATAGACTTGTATTATTTGTTAGCTACATTATCTTCATAGCTCCAAGAAGCAAACTTCAGACCAAGCATGTCTTGACTCATCGACGAGATTTTGAAAACGTTTTGTAAATTGTATTTCTGGCTAAAATGTTTTCAGTGTTTTTATATCGTCTGACACAACTAAAACCCAGCAGTGTTTTTTTAATGCCAGAAATTACATGTGTCTATTTCAGATAAAACTAATTTCAAATAAGTAAGATGTTTGATATCAAGGCTGTAGAAAAACAGAATTATTATTATTATTATTAGTAGTAGTAGTAGTGTTTATAGTAATAGTAGTAGTAGTAGTAGTAGTAGTAATACTAAATTAATAAAACTTTGTTTTTGAATCTGGTGTCTTACCTTTAATTCCCTTTAATGCCTTCAGTAAATAAGTGCGTAGAAGAAGTTGTATGATTGTAATTCCTCTTCAGTTCCGCTTTAAATCTGCTTTAGATCTGCTTTAGATCTGCGTCTCTAGCAGCTCAGAGTAACCACTGTAACTGCGAGCTGTAGGTGGTGTGATTTGGGACGCGGCCGATAGGAGGCGCTTTTATTTCCTTGATCAGGAAAACGAAACGTAAGCCTCAGACTGAAGGGAAGCGAAAGTTACACACGTCCAGTTTTGGTTTTCCTCTTGCTCTTGTTTTGGACTCGCAACGTCACTACTGTGAGCCTGATCCCCTGAGAGTCTCGTGACCCAGGGTACACTTATTTATTTATGTATTTATTTGCTGCTTTTAGTTTATTCAGCATTGAACTTCCTGTCACAGAACCCCGCCTTCATGTCACTGAGACTTTCAGCACTCGGTATTCACTCAGAATAACGAACAAATCTTACACAATGCAGTCCTCAAACCTTCATGTCGTGTTAGAGCCATCTTTCTTTCAAATCTTTATTATGCTTAGACTCTATTTACAGCTCCAATCTGTATGTTTATGTGTTAAATACCACTGTTTTTATTATTATTATTATTATTATTATTATTATTATTATTATTACTATTATTATTATTATTATTATTATTATTATTATTTCAATTGATTTAAGGTAGATATAGCAATGCTGATTAAATCAATAGAAAAGTAAAAACACAGAAATATTCATTATTACACTTAAAACCAAAATTTAAAAAATCAATCTGTTGACGTTTCTTTGCGGTTTCTCCGTAACGTGCGTAATAAGCTGCGTGTTTTTTTCTTATTAACTTGAAGACAGAGAATCAAGAGAGAATAGAGAGAGCGAATCGAGAGAGAAAATAAAGAGAGAGAATAGAGAGAGGGAGAATAAAGAGAAAGAATAAAGAGAGGGCTGGTGAAGCAACGAGTCTTTATAGCTGCTATAAAGTAAGTGAGAACAGGAACTAACTTTAACTGACATTACTCTATATGTAACTATAAACAGATGCAAAGTATGCTGTGTTAATCTTTAATAAATAGGAATTGTAATCACTGACACGTTGCTGTGGTGTAAGAGGAATAAAACACTTGGGTACGTGCTGTTATAGGAAAGGAAGTATGTTTATGTGGCTTTGACCCATACGAGTTGATGTACATGAAATAAACTGTATATATTAAATACCGGTCTGTTTATCTTTGTCTCCATCTAGTGGCGAAACTGAAAACGACACTCAGAAACATGACCTCCAGCCCGGTTTAGTAATGAACAGCTGGAGCATGTGTTTAGAGGAAGTGTGTGATGATATCAGTGCGATGGTGTATCATGACAAAGAAATCTGAAGCCGGTAAATATCTCCAGATTTTGTGTAAAATAAAGTTATTCTCAGGTTCAGTCTGAGGAAACGAGAGGAAGACGGGTTTCTACGGTGTTATAATCATAAACTACTGATTTCTGCGTAGTTCCTCAAAAAAAGCTGCCATTTAAAAAGTTACTGTTGAGTTACTGTAAACGTTTCACGATTAAACACTCATAGCTAAACTATCCATGTTTATGACTACTGATTAGCATTAAGCTAACTGCAAGCTAATATCGACACACTTGGTTAAGCTGAAATGTTTTTTTATTTGGTAAAGATAGAAAGAAAATAAAACAGTAGAATAAAGCTGTATTTAAAGAAATGCCTAATGCTAATCTCTGCTCATAAACCTGCATTATTTGTTAGCTCCATTAGCCTCAGAGCTCCAACAAGCAAACTTTGGACAGCACACGAGGGTCTGTAAATTTGTGTAAAATTTGAGTAAAATTTGTGTAAAAGTTTGCATCTAATCTTGACGACGCAGTCCTGACTTCTGACTTCTCGGATTGCGTCCTGGCCTGCAGTGTGAAGACAGTGTCATATGAACACACACGGATTCACACGGGCTAAACTTAGCTCTGCTAAACACGAGCAGGACAGGAAGACACACACACACACACACACACACACACACACACACACAAACATGCTCCCAAAAACACTGGACTGGATTTAACTGAAAGCTTTTAAAAGTTTAAAGTGGGAAAAGTTTCAGAAAGCAATTAGACTAGGAATTAGACTCGTTTAGATCGTTTACTCCGAGAACGCTGAGGACACGAGGACCTCGCTCTGCCTGAGGAGGACATGTCACGGCTCATCTGACATATTTTCATGTATGAATCGATTCTAAAGGCAATTTTCCTACAATGTCACCACAAATCAGATCACTTTGGGCTCTTTGTTTAATTTTTATGTTCGGTAAGTTTATTCTTTTTAACTCCTACCTGTTTTTATTCCTCTTACTCCTCAGCAATTTACTCATTTTACACGTGTTTGTTTATTATCCATTCATAGTTACATTTAATGTTGTGGAATGTTGTGATATCAAGTTAGTTCCTGCTGTCACTTAGGTTATAGCAGCTATAAACAGTAGTTCCCTTACCAGCCCCTTTATTCTGTCTTTTAAATCAAAAAATGTAAAAAAATTGCAGCTTGTTATGTTAGCGAGAAACCGAAGACTCCTTCCATAGATGTTAAATAAACACGTGTTCTTACAGAAAACTTCACCACGTCAACAATTACATACGTTTTTCTTTCATCTGTTGATTCTGAGCGTCCAGCGTTACTATAGAAACCATAACGTATTCAACCGTGCGCATTGATATTAATATGATCCTGTGATTTCCAGCTGCGCTAATGTCAGAGCTGGAAGCTTCTGTGAGAGAAACACTCACACATCTTCTCATCATGAGCAGGTGTGGTATTCAGTTGTTCTGAGTCTCTGTGGTGTGATTATCTGCAGCGCGGTGGTGTGATGGAAGCTGTGCCGAGGTGGACTCCATGACGGAGGCGGTGGCTGGACAGGACTTCCTGTTAGGTTGCATCTCCTGTAAAAAACGGGAGGAAGTCGGCGCCAGTGCTACAGTGGACTGGCACTTTAAACCCGCCGGAGAAGATGAGTTCTTCCACGTCAGTGCGCTCACAACCACCACACGGTTTGCCTGATGCTAGTTAGTGGTCATGAGTTGCCAGTAAACCGGACATGTTTGGGGTCTTTGCTTTTTAAGTTCTGCACCACGTCTGTAGCGACCAAGCAGCGGTGAAATTATGGCCCAGTTTGTGCACAAAACAGCTCACTGACTACATTTAAGGTGGAATATTGGCGTTAAAGCAACTTTTTTCCCCTTAGTGAGCAACAAATTGACAGAAGATCGTCCATTTTCTGCGTACGCTGGCGGTGATTTCAACAACACGTGACATCTGAATTCAGATTTGATCAATTCTGTGCAAATTAGCTGAAGCGGTAAAGCAACAAGTCAAAACGCGGAGTGACGCTTCTTCAGTCCCGCTCTCATGACTTTAGTTCCTGCCTGCAATTAGATCCCGTTTACTGAGGGGCACAAAAATGGAAGAAAAACTTAAAAGCGTAGTTTAACTTACTCCTGTCGTGTTCGACCTCTCATTAAATACGTATAGTGATGTTAAGAAAGGAAAAAAAAGCTTGGAAAGAAGTAGCAGAGATCGTTGGCGCTGCTGGTGATTGTGCGTGGCTAATACAGTTAGCTCGCTTTGCTAATCTAATCTGAGAACGAAGCTAGAATGGAGCATGTAGTCACTGATTAATGCGTTATTTAATGTGTATGAATTAGTTAGCGCTAAAATCTACGTGTAGCTAATGGTATAGCTTTCTCAATGTAATTTTAAAATGCTGGACAGGCCACGCCCACAAGCGACAACATTATTGGTCATTACAGGCTCACGCTCACACTCACAAGAGACAAGCTACAAACCAAACATCAGACTTATCGTCCGCTAGCGTGAACGTAGCGTCAGTGAGCTTCTACCTTCTGACTTGCAGATCTTCCATTACGAATACCCGACCTCCACCATCACGCACGGGGACTTCGAGTCTCGCCTTGAGTGGGGTGGAACTGAAAGAACGGCAGATCTCCAGATCGGAGCCATTTACATCCGGAACGTCACGTTTAACGACACCGGCACTTACATGTGCACATTTGAGCGCACGCTCTACCTCCATGTTACTAACGAACACGTGACCATCAGAAAAACAGTGGAGCTCACCGTCGTGGCAGAAGGTAACGCTTTCATTTAATCACTTTTCCTTTTTTTATATGACGCTTTGAATTCATTAAAAAATTTTTTTACATTCATTCATTTTCATTTTATTAAACTTATTTAATTGATTCATTAATATACATCTTTTAAATATTGATTTTAATTTACAGAAAAGATTTTGGATCAGTTAGATTTTAGTGGCCTGAATCACTTGAAAATGTGATAATATGTTAATCAATATATAATTATCTATAAAGTCAAATTTTATGGTCTGGTCAGCATTCCATTGTTTTGATTGAATTTTTTCTTACATTTAATTTTTTTTTACATGAGACTTTAAAAAAAAAAAAATATATATATATATATATATATATATATATATATATATATATATATATATATATATATATATATATATATATTCTTTTGCGCTTCCTGTGATGGTCATCATTTTAAATGAATTATTATGAATTTATTTCATTGTACTACACTGGTAAAATGGTCAATATTCATAAAAGATGCATTTTGTGGTGTTTTATCAGGTCCATAATAAAATAATTATAATTATATACTTAAATCACATAAAACTGTGATAATGTTGCCTGCCAGTGCAACTCTTCAATTTCTTCATTTGAGGTTTTGTTGACATTTTTACAGTACAGTACATACCAGATATTAGCTCCTCCCCCAGCATGAAAAAAGCGTTTAGCTCCGCCCCCTGTTTAGCGCTTGACACGCAGCAGAGGGCGCTAAACATTACGCTCAAACTCCACCCTCTTACAAATAAATAAACTGCAAACATTTATTCTTGGTTTGATAAAGGAATAGTGTAGAGGACACACCTCTGAACCATGTTCACTGCTAATGAGCTGCTGCTGAAAAACAAGACACACCCTGGGGGCGGGGCATATACTTCTAGAAAGCATTTAAGTGGACAAACACAAGATTGTTAATTATTTTCCTGGATATGACAAACTATAAACAATATACCTGTCTGAGGCACCTGTACAGTTTATTTGTTTATGTATTTGTTTATTTATTTTCTCTCCCTTCAGCGAATCGTGAGTTGACGTCAGTGATTTCGGAGATCATGATGTACGTCGTCATCGTTGTGCTGCAGCTGTGGTTGATCGGTGTGCTGATTTACTGCTACAAAAAAATTTATGCTGAAAACGAAGCTCGCGAGGCCCGAAAAGCTCTGCGTGCAAAAAACAAGTGAGAGTTTTAAATCCTAGCCAAGTGTGTTTATATTTATAGCACTAGCATACACGCTAATTACTAATTATCCATTACGCTAGCAGGATATTAGCCAGTGACTGAATAACTGACGCTAGTCCAAAGTTCTGACCTCCTCTTTTCTACTGATATGCAGCCTAACGCTTCTTCACTCTAGTAAACATGCGTATTTTTCTGTCAAATTTTATTTATTTCCATTGAATATCTTTTTACATTTTTTACTCTGATCTCTTTTCAAGACTTATTGACTCGAAGGACACTCGTGATGGAGTGCACTTGGAGTAACTGTACTTTCTGTGAGTGTTTTTAATACTGTAAACTCTGTATATTATTATTGTTATTATTAGTATTGTTGTTATTATTATTATTGCTGTTGTTGTTGTTGTTATTATTGTGTTTATTATATAAAAATTTTTTGTTCTAATTGATCGTTTTTGTTTTTATAAGGAGCGACGAATCCTGGATGTTTTGCTACTCGCAAGAAGAAATATCTTTAAAGTCTTAAACATAAAAAATAAACCCACATGTTTATCTCGAGTTTGTTTAAGAGGAGTAAGTGAAGCAGGGTTAGCGCTTGTGATTTAGCTAGTGTCACTGCTAACAGAATTATGGGTTACTTACTGAAATGCTAGTTTGTTGGGTTAATTGACTTACTCTGCTACTAGTTTGTAACTTAACATATTTACTTTACAGCTAGTGTGTAAACGAGTCTACTTACTGTAACGCTAGTTTGTGTGTTAGCATATTTTCCTATTATGCTAGTTTGTAAGTTTGTGTACTGCTATGCTAGTTTGGTGGGTTAGTCTATTTAACACTAGTTTGTAAGGTAGCATATTTGCTAGTATGCAACTTTGTATGTAACCCTGTATATTGTTATGCTAGTTTTCTGGAATAATCTATTTACTTTAACGTTAGTTGTAATTTAGCATAGTTTCCTGTTGTTCTAGTTTGTAAATAAGCCTGTTTACACTTATTGTAGTTTGTTGAGTTAGACTATTTACTTTAACGCTAGTTTTCAAGTTAGTCTTCCTACTGATATGTCTGTTTGTAAGTTAGCATATTTACTGCTAGGTTAGTTTACAGTTATATCAGCAAGCTAGTCTATTTACAGGTATGCTAATTTGTTAAGTAGTGTCAATATTTTAACGCTAGTTCATTTTAATGCTTGTTTATAATCGTAGGAATGTTAGCATGTATGTTATATGTAGCATGTAGCTCAGGATCAGGTGTGTTTATCTCAGATAGTGAAAGAGAAATGTAAGTGTTAACTTGTGTATTATTGTATACACTGCACTGTGAATAACGCACCTGATTCAACACAATAAAACACCGCATTATTCACCTCATCTGTGAAGAATTTAATAAATACATGTGTGTATCAGATGATAATAAACACCGGAGAGCCGCTAAGCTAACACTTACATACATAACTACAGTTTCATTTCAATTCAATTGTTTAGTAGGAAAGATTTAATATTTTTTCTTATTTTTTAAAATTTTGTTAACATTTGAATTTAAATAAACAAATGTTTTTATGATCATATCATTTAACAGCAGTATTTAATATTAATATTCTTGCTGTTTTGGTAATGTGTCTGCACTTTTGTTTTATAACGATCCGCACTCGCTTCCGCCTCATCTACGATTACCTGACAGTAAAGTGTGAGTCAGCTCGGCTACATCGGGAATAACAGTTTTATGCACCAGGACGTGTTTTAGCTTTAAATGAAACAAAATTTCTGCTCTTTCATGCCGTAAACACACAAAACAATCACAGAAATGCTGGTTTATTAAAAATATTCACCCGATGAAAGAAATGATGTAGTTGATCAGAAAAAAAAAAAAAACTCTGTCCAAACAACATGACATTTAACACATAGTAACACACAATAACACACAGTAACACACAGTAACACACAATAACACACAGTAACACACAGTAACACACAGTAACACACAATAACACAGTAACACACAGTAACACACAGTAACACACAGTAACACACAATAACACAGTAACACACAGTAACACACAGTAACACACAGTAACACAGTAACACACAGTAACACACAGTAACACACAGTAACACACAATAACACACAGTAACACACAGTAACACACAGTAATATCACACTGTAAAAGCGCTGGGTTCAGCTCGGTGGCTCAGGATGGTGGGTCGATGTGGGAAACTCAGTCCTGCTCGGTCGGATTGATGTTGTTGTTGTGTCAAGATTCATTAATCTAGTTATAAAAAATACAAAATTTGAGGCCATTGCATGTGTGTACTCCAAGACCTTTATCTTCTGAATACAGCGTCCAATTTCTAAGAACTTAAATTTTCTATTGAACAGATTATTGGGCTGTGTGTAAATGTAATCATTCAGAACAGAGTAACTCAAACCATTTGTCGTACAGATTGATTAATATGAGGTAAACTTATCGCATTGAGCACCACAAACGCAATGCGACAGGTTCTTAAATTCTTTAATCCATAAATTCTTTAAGCAACTCCGAGGTCCTTCATCATCAACGGCTGCTGTTCCTTCAGCGTCTTGAACAGAATCTGTTTTCCTGGATCACCACTGGCTCTGATCGGCCCCATAAGTAAAGCCCTCATCTGTTTATTATCTGTTTTCTCATTTATGATGTCGTGGTACTGCTCATTATTGATGACTTCCACACTCAGGAGTTTGTCCAGTATGGTGACCACAGTGCAGGCTCTCTGTATAAGAATGTCTTTATGCTGATCAATAAAGATGGCACCTGGAACGATCAAGCAGAGTTTCATAGACTATTACACAAATTTCCCATTTTTTCATTCATCCATCCATCCATCCATCATCCATCCATCTATCTATCTATCTATCCATTCATCCATCCATCTATCTATCTATTTATCCATCCACCCATCCATAATCTATCCATCCATCCATCCATCCATCCATCTATCTATCTATTCATCCATCCATCTATCTATCCATCCATCCATCCATCTATCCATCTATCTATCTATCTATCTATCCAGCAATCCATCCATCCATCCATCCATCCATCTATCTATCCATCACCTATCTATCAATCCATCTATCTATCTATCTATCTATCTATCTATCTACAGTCCCCTCCGAAACTATTGGAACAGCAAGGCCAATTCATTTGTTTTCGCTGTAGACTAAAGAACTTTGGGTTTGAGATGAAAAGATGAATATGAGATAATAAGATCAGAATTTCAGCTTTTATTTTCAGCTATTTATATGTAGATGTGTTAAACGACATAGAACATTTTCATCAGACCACCCAAACATATTGGAACATGTGACTGACAGGTCATTAAATTTACTTCAAGACTTGTCTGTTCCTATACTTTTGCTCACCTAATAATTGGGTGGTCTGATACAAGAAGCGTCATGTTTTAAGTTGTTTAACATGTCTAGATGGCAGTAATACTGGGATTAGCGCGTCCCTGATATACCACATTCTCCTGGTTAATTATTGTTCAGGTTGAGATGTGTGGCTTATAGCCACCTTTTTTTTTTAATCGATATCTTTTGTGACTTGTTTCCTCCTGAAGTTGCCTTGATCAAACTAGGGGCGCTAATTTTCCACTTGATGAAATGCGGAAATAAAATTCTCTTTACCACACAGCCGATTCACACCCATCGTCTCATCCACCTGCAGGAAAGCAAAAAGATCAGTTTGGTTACGATGACGTCAGTCAATAAACCTAACAAGTTTTATTTGCATTTAAATTAAACAGTCTAAACATTTATAAAAGTCCCACAACCCTACCCTACTGCAACTACACTCCACAGCCTACACCACACTGTTATTACAGATGGTAATAAACTCTGCCATTGCTTGTCGTTTGGGTGTTATTCTCAGGGGGGCATATACTTGTACTTAAAAAATCTTAAATTATTTTTAAAAGTACACTATATCCACATCTCCATGCCAAAGATACATATTAAAGGTATAAAAGATATTTGTAGCACCCCAGTGACAAGCAAAGGTGCACTTTAGAATTTTCTCAGAGTGAAGATTGATGGTTTCTGCACTGGAGTGTGTGTGCAGCAGTAATGTGAAGTTCACGTACCTCATCCTTCTGATCGAGAACATACGGGATCTGAAGACAAAAACAAAAACCCAGAAAAGATTACAGTGATGTTTGATATGGTTTAACTTGGATTTTAACTTATGTTCTTTACACTCATAGATAAGAGTAGTTTAGAGATTGGATTTGTGATTAAATATTAAGTTAGTCCTGTATGTTTATAATGATGGAATTTATGAAAGCTAATGCTAATGCTTGATGCCGGGGTCATTCCCACATTCGAGGGTCCTATGTTCCCTGGTTCAATATTCTGTTAACACACATTAAGTAAACTTTTCAAAAGGTTTTATGTAGTCAGGACTCAATTTCCCACGGCTCTGTTAACTTTAACTATAAAATAATCGATCCACTTTATTTTTGCCCCAAGTCCCAGATCAAGGATGATGAGTCACACATGAGCCCCTCAGATTGGGACATTTTCACACGTGATTTTTGCACTTAGGTTATTGCAGTGTATTTGCGTGCGTGCATGGGTATGTGTTTGTAGCAGGTATAGGTGGAATGAGTGTGTGTGTGTGTGCGTGTGTGTGTGTGTGTGTGTGTGTGTGTGTGTGTGAGTATTTGTGTAGGGCACTGGCATGCACTTTTTGATTTTGAAGTCACACTTAAAATAAATGTGTATCATGAATATCAAGATAAAGTTGTTCACTTTGCAACTTTACTTTTTATTCACAAAACCATATTCCATTTTCCGTTCCACTGTCACATGATATTATTATATCTATAATTTATGAATCATATATAATTAATTAATTAAGTGTGTGGGTTTAAAAAAAAAAAAAACATTAAAAAAATTCATCAGCATGCACTCTGTGTGTGCACATTTCATATTCTCTTTGGATGTCTGAAACGCCTAGAGACACCTGGTGCGTGCGATGTGCCCTTTGTTCATTTTTCGTCCCTGCCCCTATGAAAGTCTCTGCATGCCACGGTTCTGTTATAACAATATCACTACATTGGTATTTGGACATTTCAGCACTGAGACGTCAGTCATAGCTAAAAATAAAAAAGGTGTTCAAAATGAACTTAATTAAAATGAATGCAAAAACAATAGACTAGCATATTAGGAGGCAAAAACAAACTGGAATAAATTAGACAGCCTACATAAGTCATGATGTCATGGCAGTTAGATTTTAAATATAAATAAATAAATAAATAAATAAATAAATAAATAAATAAATAAAAACGTATTATTGGCTTATTATGTGCCATATAAATCTGTGGAACATAGAACCCTAGGAACATAGATACGCTCCCCTGAGGCCAGGTTCTGTTACATTAGCTTTACCTGTATCAAGCATTACGTTAATGAATGTATAATTATTAAGATGATATAATCATACATAAAACATATTAGTTAAGATGTATGTATTTCTCAGTTAGAGTTTTCGTGTTATATGATTTACTTTCTAAAAACTGCGTTGCAGCACATTTTATCTCCAAAAACGTACATTAGTGTATTACTGAATCTGAACCATTACAACATGGCGGATGACTGGAACGCTTCCAGCGTAGCAACAGCGCCATCTAAAGGTTTCCTCTGGCATTTCTATGTCTATTAACACGTCAGCAGCAAAACTTGTTTATTATCGGTTTAAGGTTCATAAAAACAGACTCTACAGTCGGAGTAAGTTGCAGAGAAATGAATCAAGGCTACAGATTTAATCAGGGGATAGAAATGTGGCTAAAATGTAGGTCCTGATTTAGTTTCTGTGCTATAAGAGATGAAGCCTCGTGTGCAAATGAGTCCCTTATGGACTTTTACCCGAAGCGAAACCGAAAGCACGAATCTATAGCATAAAAACACAATAATAATCACTTCATTAAAGTAAGATGGGCGGATGGTATAGGAGGAGAAGGGACTCACCCCTGACATTGTGTTCTAGATCTGCAGCTGGATTGCAGAACCCGAAGCGCGCGCTGTTCCTCTCCGGATAAATACTGACAGAGGACTGAAGTACTGACAGTACTGGAACAACTCCCCTCGTTTCACCCGTCAGTAAACTCTTAGATTATCAGTGAACGTTTAAAAATATTGCACCACCGATTAACCCGTCAAGTAACGCAAAAGAATAACAATAGTAAGGATGTGGACTGGTGCTGGGTGTATCTGTGAACACGCACCAGAGGAAAAACCTGTAGAGCCAGCAAACCTTCTACTGCTACTTCTGTTCCTCCTTCCTGGAACCAGATACAGGTGTTCAACCCTTACAGCAGTAAACTGTTGAGTTATATACAGCGTCCTCCATTAATATTGGCACCCTTGGTAAATATGAGCAAAGATGGCTGTGAAAAATTGTCTTTATTGTTGAACCTTTTGATCCTTTGTTTAAAAGAAATCACAAAAATACTCTGCGCTCATGGATATCAAACAATTGCAAGCAACAAACAGGGTTATCTAAAATAAATAAAAATAAAAAAAACTTTGTTATATAGGAGTGCAACAATTATTGGCACCCTTTTAGTCAGTACTTTGTGCTAGCTCCCTTTGGCAAGATAACAGCTCTGAGTCTTCTCCTATAACGCCTGATGAGGTTGGAGAATACATGGCGAGGGATCTGAGAGCGTTCCTCCATACAGAATCTCTCCAGATCCTTCACATTTCAGGTCCACGCTGGTGGACTCTCCTCTTCAGTTCACCCCACAGGTTTTCTATGGGGTTCGGGTCAGGGGACTGGGATGGTCAGGGCAGGACCTTGATTTAGTGGTCAGTAAACCATTTCTGTGTTGATTTTGATGATGTTTTGGTTCATTGTCCTGCTGGAAGATCCAACCACGGCCCATTTGAATCTTTCTGTCAGAGGGAGTCAGGTTTTCATTTAATATCTGTTGATATTTGTGAGTCCATGATGCCATGTATCCTAACAAAATGTCCAGGTCCTCTGTCAGAAAAACAGCCCAAAACATTAAAGATCCACCTCCATATTTAACCGTGGACATTTCTTCACACATCTCTCTTTTTAAAGTTTGAGCTGTTATCTCAGGAGTCAGCCAGGAAAGGTTTTGTTTTGCCAAGCAGGTCCACTGCTATGTCCAGCTTCACAGAAACAGACTGAATGAATGAATAAATGAATGCCTTTATTGTCACTATACACATGTACAAGGAAATTAAGAGCCACTCCTTTTTTTTTCCATGCCAACATGTACGTAAAATAAATACCAAATACTATAGACACTATATAAATACAATAGACACTATATACCTATACTGCATCATCTTACTCACATTTTCAATGCTATTGAGGATGGTATGTCATACCAGACAACTGAGCAGATAGAAAAAACGAAAGGATCCGATTTCCTCTGCTAAAGATTTTTTTTTATGGCAGGATCTGTTGACTTTTCCTTTACCTCCAACAGGGCTTTTCTCACTTGTGGGGCCTGATACCTAATGCGATCATGAAGCATTCAAATGAATCTGCGGCGGAAAAGGCAAGAATAAAAAAGCAGAAGAGGTGAAACAGACCTAAAACCATGGTAATTAATTCATGCTAATTAACTGGGTTTCAATTTGTTTACTTTTTGACACTTGTTGATGTAAATTAAGTGAAAATAAGAAGTGGTAGCCTAACACAGGGTAAGTTGCTATGACAACAGTGGCCTGTTGACTCATCCAACATCCAAGATAGTAAAGTATTAGCTCTGAGTCAGTTGTTGTTCGTTAGGAGCAGCCTTCATTCCTGCGGTCTCAGATAGACATGATAAAGGTCAGGTTTCACTGTTAGGACCTGAAAACAAAACTACCTTTCTTACTCACTTTTTAGTGTTTTAGTTTTCAGTTGTGTTCGACGTCATATTAATCTGGTACAGAGGTAGTGAAGACGTGGGTGCAAACGATGGTCTCAGAGTCCCAGAGCGCGATGCGACTAAACTCGCTCAATCTCGTGCTTTGCTGAAGTGCCATGCGTGACACGGTGTCAGTTTTCAAGACATTTAAAAAAATGTATTGTTTAATAAAGATATGCAAATATTATAAGCTAATGCATTTTTTTTTCCTTTAAAAAAAAGCTAATTAACTATTAAACACCTCTCTTTCAATTTGTGGACCTACAAATTTTTATTTTTTTTTAATTTTCAAAAGTTCAAAGGTCAAGACTTAATGAATGAAAACATAAACAAAAAAAATGCTTTTATATAACAATTTATTTACACTAATTCACAATCTGATGGCGACACAAATTAATCACACAAATTATTCAAAGTACATCATTTGTTGGTGTTTTGATGCTTAAAAGAGGTAGCTAACCACATTAAAATATATATATATATACATACACAGAGTAGATATGTTTTGAAAGATGGCAAATTGCATCGATTACTGAAGGACGCGGGTTCAATGGACACACAAACATCCCAGTTTATGTCTTTGTAGAGTCCGAGTAAAAAGAGCAAATACAAAGTTCAAAATGATTATTTCTTCACTTTATAGTGGAAACAGACGTCTCCATAGCGACCCACCGCCCACAGATTAAAGTCCTCCGTTCGGAAGAGAGAAAACTGTGCTGAAAAATGAGTCCTTAAATAAGGCTGTGTTCCAATACTGTTTTTGTCTCCCCCTTGTCCACTTGCCCGTCTTCAGATCTGTTCTTTTACATCAGAATGATCCAGAAGGCAAAGCTGCAGTTTACGCTCCAAAAACCGGTGGACGAAGGCATGTATAAGTGTGAGCAATGAAGTACTGATCTAATTAGCGCACTACCTACTCCCCGAGCTAGCAAGTTAGCATCAAAACCTCATCTACTTGTGCTGCGATTGCTCACAGGTCACTTCCAGAACAAGTCGATGAGGACGTGTTAAAACGTGGACGTATCTTGGAACGCCTCCTCGTACACTAATGTTGCCAGACGTCTGCCGTCTCCTCGGACTTCGCCGGTGTCTGCGAACCTGCGTTCACCGGTGAGATGTTCATACTGGCCAGAACTTCCTGAGCGCTTTTCCCGAGCATACTCTGCACGTCACAGACGAATCGGTAGACGTAGCGCTTGCCGGCCGTTTTGTGGATGATGTTCTTGTGGTAGTAGTAGCGCAGGCCGCGGCTCAGCTTCTCGTAGTTCATTTTTGGTTTGTTCTTGCACTGACCCCATCGTTTAGCCACCTGCGTGTGCCACAAGCAAATGATCAATCTTCTGGTCTACAGCGTTTCTTACATTTTTACCGGAGTAAGTGGTACGCTCATTTTATATTCTGACAATAAAAAAAATCAAGCAAGAATAAAGGAACTGTCTGTGCACTAAAGCTATAAGAATAAAGAATAAAACTCTTAGGGCCTGCTGTTATAGTAAAATAATCAGTGACGGCATGGTGTAAAACAGAGCAGAGTCCTGGAGTGTTTTATTCCTCTTACACCACGGCAATGATCAGAAATTTCATTCATTAACACATAATGACAATGACACGTAATACTTTTTATCCTTTATAGTTACATTTAATGTTGTGAGAGTTCCTGTTCTCACTTACGTTATAGCAGCTATAAACACTCGTTCCTTCACCAGCTGAAAAGCCTAAACTCGTGTGTCCTGAAGATGTTGGAAAACTTAAAGTTACAGCTTTAACTCTGACTGACACTGGAGACTCCTTCCATACAAGAAAATGTCACTGTATCGATGATTACAGGATTTATTTATCCGTTTATATCAGTGGAGCGTCCTCTGGACACGTCAACGTGAACGAGCCGTTACTATAGAAACGATAACGAATTAGAACGAGTGCGTTAACATAAACCTGCGCTACCTCAGAGCCGCTGTTATAGAGAACTAATTGACACCTTCTGACCAATCAGAACACAGAAGTCATCAGCGCCGTGGTGTAAAATGAAATAATGAATAAAGTATGCGTGGGAATCTGGTGTAAAAACTTTTTCGTACCTCCGCTGGGTCTGACATTTTGAATTCCCAACCGTCACCGGTCCAGCTGATGAAGGTGTGACATGCCGAGTCTAAGAGAAGCTCCAGGAGGAACTGCCACAGCTGAATTGGTCCTGATCCTATAAACAGAACATATAGAGATCATTTACATCTAGAGCTTTTATTTATTTATCTGATTGTGTCCCACGGTACGGAAATCTGAAATTATTCTAAAGCGGTTCTTCGATGCTTTCCTTCAAAGTTCTAGTCTTGAACCAGCTCTGAGCATGAAACATGGTTCTACATGGAACCTTCACGATTTCTTCCAGAAAAGCAACCAGCAGACCCTTAATGGTTCCAGATTTGACGTGTTTTTCATCCTCTTTGAGCATGGAGAGCCTGGACGATTATCGAGCCATGCAGATAACTGTAATATATTTTTATATATATATATATATATGTGTATGTAAGATATCTCACCTGGATAAGCGGACATCCCCGGAGACACCTCGCCATCTCGGTCTAATCTGTGAGACGTCGTGGTGCGTCTCTTCACCACCCGAGGAGAAAACACCTCGGAGGTGAGAGGAGCCGGAGACGAGGATGACGGAGGATGAACGAGCAGCTGGCTGCAGTAAGCGGATGAGGAGTAATCCGTCCAGTACGGTACGGCTTTGCTTTGCGTTTCCGTCTCGTATAAACCGTAGCTCCTCTCTGCATCACCTGCACCATGAGGATGAGGACTGGGGTTAGCTAGGCTTTATGCCGAAAAGTTCAAATGGATGCTAATATGGATGTTTAGCTACAACTCGAACGCCGTCTCTCTGCGTGTCGTACCTGCGTGCTCTAAACCAGACGCCGCTCTGTGATTGAGCTCTTTGGCGGGTTGGTAAAGTCCACTGGCGTCCACGGCCGAGCCGAACGGGCCGCTCTGGGACGACGGACACGGCGGAAACAGACTCTGATACGTCTGAGTGGCTGAATCCTGAAAACCTCCTGTCTGTCTGTCCATCACCATACTGTCCGGAACTGAGGAAGGGAAGACAGATGTGTTATCATGAATACTCGCAATCTATAAGTGTAACACAAACACACACCGGTCTGCGTGGTACCTGTGTACACACGTGTCCTGAGTGTTCAATAATGACTTGTTCACTGCTATTTTGGACATTACAGTATACATTATATATATATATATATATATATATATATATATATATATATATATATATATATATATATAATATTATAATGGATTAAGGACCCTTACAAGAGAACTTACAAGGAAATCATCTTCTGAATTTTGAACACAGGATTATTTTATGACATTTTATTATAAGGTAGAGGTACGCACCGTTAGTGTACGATGTCCAGCTGCTAAACTCTGGGAAAGTGTCCAGATTGAATAATCCAGAATCAGTGACGTGAACTAGAAGGAGAGGAAACTGAACTGATTAGTGCAGTGTTATGAAAAACATGCATGTACAGTTTAGCAAGGATACCAGCTAAGCACTGAGCATGCTACATGCTATAAACATAGTGCATGCTAAAGAATCTCTCATTATAGTGTAAGAGCAGGATGCAGCCAGAGCACAGAACAAATAGTCCACCACCTGCGAGCTAACCTTTGACCTCTTGAGTCGTAGCTCAAGGTTTCCTAACCTGCGGAGACTACAGCTGAGATAAAACTCGCTACGAGCTTTACAGTCGAGTCACGCCAAACACATCTCAAGGTGGCTTCCTTTAAAATGCCCTTCCAGACGATTTAATCTTTAACACCACGGACTCAACGTCATGTGAAAAATACAACGGTGGAACGTATTCTGACATCAAATGCTGCTTTCATCACTGTATTGGAATATTCTCCACCGTTGGAATCAATCATTTAATGGCCTCCAGAATTGAGTTACCTTTGGATGCGTTGACGTGCTCCTTGTGCGGTTCTGCGTACGTGTCCGTGTACTGCGACTGGCCCGGTCCTTTGCTGTCTAACAAAAAGGACAGGTCTTCACCATTGTAGTCTGTGGGTACATTATTAGAAATATGACAATGAATGAATCCCGCCATCATGAAGCAGCTCTGATCTTAAAACCTCTCTTCTAACGTCTCTTCTGTCGTCTTTGTGAACAAACTCCTGAACAAAACAGACCCGTGGTCATTTCTCTGACCCCACCCTGTAGAGCGAGCTTTAGTCTAAACTGCAAAAAAAAAGAGGGAGGAAGCAGGCTGAGGACGGAGGGATGATGAAAAGGGGAGGAGAGGGGCTGCTAAATCTGTTCGAGAAGGAAGTCTGGAGGAAAGGATTAGGAAAACAGGGAGGGAGCTCTGAGAGAAAATAAAAAAAAACCCGGTGTATCTTTAACCTGCCACCCCTCGTTTCTGCGTTTCTGCGCCCCGTGTCCTCGCTGCGTCCTAAAAAGACCCCGTTTCTTTCCTGACGAGTCACGAGTCACGAGTTAGTGCCTAGTGCCGTGTCAAGGCCCAGTTCGGTGTTTGTGACAGAGCTGCTGAGATTAGGGCTTTACCGTTGAAGGACAGAGGAAATGTTTTGCACGAACACTCAGGAAATGTGAGAAGAGAAATATCGAAATGACAAAGACGACCGCTCAGCCTGAGCACACAGGGAGCGAGGTGCACTCATTACGGGATAAAAATAGCTTGCCAACAGCCAGAAATCTACTCAGACCCTCTGTTTCGACAGTAATAAACGACGTTTTAAATCTGCAGTGCGAAACTTTGATTCCGATGCTCGTTTGGACAGAGTTGGTTCTTTCAGGCTTTCGTTCTGTAGCGTGGACTTAACTTCAATAACGTGAAGGCTGAAAAATTCTGAACAGTTTATTACCATATGCACTGAAATCAAATCCCACAGGAACCTCCTGAGTCCTGAAGTCCTCCGTGTAATAACCAGCCTGGTACATCTCCATCTGAGGAGAAACATCAGAGTTAACATCTTTAACAAGGCCAAGAGGAAGAACAAACAAACAAACAAACAAACAAATAAATATTGATTTAGAAATTCCCATTTTAGAAAGGTGCAATTATCCAATTGTTTATTCTATTGTAAAAAGGTATATATATATATATATATATATATATATATGAATATATATATTTTAATTTGAAGTTATTTTTATTGATAGGTTTTCCAACACAAGTAAGTGAATAAGTTAGTTAGTTAGTTAATATCCAACGTGGGTCACATGGTTATCATGTGGGTCCCATTTCATTCTGCTCAATTTATCTTCGTATTATAATACACAATCAACTAAACAAATAAATAATAATATGCCTTCTGAAACACTCTCTTTTTTTAAATAAATAAAACGGAAGTTATTTTAAAATGGCAGATAGACTTTACAACACGGCATGTGATATATAAATAAACAGTAAATATAGTACATATTAATAAATAAATAAATAAGCAGAGTTAGGATTTTGTGTTATTCTCTACATGGTTAATTTGACTCAAAACAAACAAATTAATAAACAAATTCTGCAAAGTTCAGTTATCTCACCATTTAATAATCAGAAGGCTTAGAGTTTGTAGTAAACTGAAGAATCAGAACATCCTACTGAATATTGAACTCTGAATACTGAATATAGAAATACTGAATTCTGAATTCTGAAATAAACCCAGCTTTAATAGTTTTAACACTTCACTTAGTCTCAGAATTTAAAAATTACTTATTTATTTATGTATTTAATGTTTTTAATTTCTCTAACCACTAAAGTCTGAAATTCAGTTAACGGTAAACGGTACCTTCAAGATTCCTCGCGAGCGTGTTCTGTTATCCTCTGGGCTCGAGCGCTGCAGGTTCAGATTGCGTGCGTCTCGCGCTCACTCCTGTCCCGTTATAAAGAGTCGGCGCGTGCGGGTATGGGGAGAACGAAGGGGGGGTGATGAGGGGCGTGTCTCCCGACCGGTGCTTGGGTGTGACCCGCGCGCTGCTTCGTGACTTCACACGCCGTGACGTCAGACAGCAGTCACGAGCGCAGATTTTGTTACGGTGTCATTCAAAGAAAGAAAAACAATCCGCGTTAATGAGGCGAATTTCCGCGCGGTGAAGTTCTACACAGAGACAGAGCTTCATGAGTTTAACGAGCGCCACTTTTCCTGGTTTTACTGATTCAACCGAACACTTTATCAGTCATCAGTCCTCTTATTTACTGCCGGTTACACCCTTAAACACAGTCCGTGCACGCTTTCTTTAGTTTATTAGTAGCATTATTATTAGTAGTATTAGTAGTAGCAATCATAATAATAATAATAATAATAATAATAATAATAATAATAATAATAATTATTATTATTATTATTATTATTATTATTATTATTATTATAAGAAGAAAGAATAAAATAAAGGATTGTACACAATCAGCTTAATATTTCATTTTCTATGAACACAAAAATCAAACTTAAGCTGAAAATGTTAAAAATATAAGCTATATTTTAAAATATGTTAGGTTTTAAGATGATTTCGAGTTTGAATATTGAATATAAGATTTAATAACTCTTCCTTTTGCACATACTGTCATTATCACAGAGTTTAAAACCTAAAAAAAAAACACAGTGAGATTTTAAAAAAGATTTTAAATAGTTTCCCAATATTTTAAATGTTAAATCTTTAAATATTTCATTCTTATCACGCAAACACGTTTAAATCCTGAAGCATGAAACATTTTTTTATTATTATTATTATTGGAACCTTTTTTTTTTTTTCATTTTTAGTTTTTAAAACGAACTATTTAAAAGTTTTAAAGTCTTAATTTTGTCCATATTGTATTTCACCTAGAGCTTTATTAAAAACAATAATAATATTAAATGTCCTGCTGTCTTTTCTTCTTCTTCTTCTTCTTTTTCTTCTTCTTCTTCTTCTTCTTCTTATTATTATTATTATTATTATTATTATGGAAATATTTAATATAAATGGTATATATTTTTATCACAGAAATATCAGGTGACTGTAGATATAGCAGGTTATTGTAGAATATATAATGTATAATGTGTGTGTATAATGTGTTCAGGACCTACATAACACATAAAGTATCTAATAAAAAGTGAAACCCAGTGGAGGAAACAGTGAGTGATATTTATGATATTTATTGTGAGTTTTCTGTCACTAATTACAGTGTTGAACTTTATGAATGATTATATTGTCCAGTATTTACAGTCTCAGGATACTCCTGTGTGTAATTCCTAACACTGTCGGTGTATAATATAGGACTAATTGTAATTCTATCTTCCATAATGACGCATCGCGAGGACAAATAGATGATATGTTAATACAGAAATCTTTCCTAAAGCTGAACAAAATAAAGGCTGATAGAAACGAGTGAGTGAGTGAAGGAATGTGAGGAGGAAGAAAAATCCGAGTCTTGTGAAATGTACAGGATTTTTGTGCTTTAATCAGGATTTGCTGCTGGTGTCTATGGTTTATCTTGAGAAGCCATTCTGCAGAACAATGGGCCGTAAAGTGACGAGGAGAAGGAGCTGAAATCTCGGTGTGAGTGCTGGGAGGAGATAAGAGTGAACCCGGGGGGCCTTAAACAAACAAACCCTCCAGAGCTGAGGGAGAAAACACGCTCCATCTGGAGAAGTGAGTTAGTGCGGAGTCGTGATGGCTTCGAGTCTGAAACAGTCGGGGTCGGGTTACTGCTGACCGCGGGGGGGTCGTCCCGAATCATACACACACACACACACACACACACTCACTCTCTCACAGGGGCGCAAATCACTACACAGCCTACTGTTTTTATCAAACTGTATAACGTCAGCATTTCAAATTCTCAATTCTGATTGGCCGGCGTCTGATCTTTAATGATGTCGGGCATTTTAAACGAGTTTTAATCAATTATACATTCATGTTAACAGATTTGTCTTTGCCTGTAGACTATATTTACTCTAAACAGCCATGCATGCGCGTCGTGTCGCATTTTAGCTAATGATCAGGTTTCAGATTTACCGATTTAATTACAATAGATGTAATTAAACACGCCCTCTGAGACGTAACCATAACAACACCTGCACAACAGGTCTGGTTATATTACCTGGTGGAAGGACTGTATACAGTTAGCCAGATAAGTAAGGAATAAAACACTACCACACAACCACAAAGAAACGTAAACTCCTAAAACTGTCCTGAAGAAGTTACAGCTTTCACACTGACTGTTACAACGCTGACACTGGAGACTCCTTCCATAAACGTTACACAAACACGTTTCTCCTTACAGAAAACGTCGCTAAATCAAAAGATCTTTATGTGGAGCGCCTCCTCCTGATTAAAGTAGGAACAATTCTAGTGAGAAAACAGTGGATTACTGTGTTACCTCTGGCTAACTTTTGACTCCTTTGTCTTGCTTCTATAAACGATGGGTCTTTTCATCCTTTCTGCAAGCAGCCAATGTGTTTTCGATATTAAGGCAGGCTCATGTAGATATTTTTTAACCGTTTCTGTACTTCTGTTTTTCAGTGGAAAACAACAAGCGCAGGGGAATACACAAACACACAAGAAGAACCCAGTGTTTGGTACAGTAGACTAGAACCTGTGTGGTCTGGGACAGAACCAGGACGACAATGCAGAACACAGACATACCACCACAAGCTAATGTGCGAACACTGTCAGAGGACAAGCTAATGAAGAGGTACAGTTTTGTTCCCCAGTGTACAATTGTACTAAAAAAAAGCAGAAGTTAATGTCTAATAATATAAACAATTCTAATTGTATTTTTAAGGCGCTTAAACATACTCTACATCATCTCAGTCCTCTAAACAAAGATCCAATAAAGGCACCTTTAAGAGAACCACCAGGTAACACAAGATCTCTGAAATTCAGGAGGATTCAAAATGTACTCTCACTGACACCAATTTATTCTTTATTCTTTTCTTCTCTTTACAGCAGCCTGTTGTTGGTGGTGTTGTTGTGGTTGTTGTTTTCTGCTGGTGTTATTGCTGTTGGTGGAGTTGATGGTGTTTTGGTGGTAGTGTTGTTGTTGTTGTTGTTGTTGTTTAGTGAAATGGCTATCAGATTGAGTCTGGAGCAAGAAAGATGGATTGCGGCCCAGATGGAGGTCCTTCAGTCCCATAAGTTCTAAGTGTAGTATGTAGTATGACGTGACAGTGTGACTGGGTCACGTGGGTATTATCTGTGCATTTGTCACGAATTAACCTCCCAGTTGTGGCAGGTGCGGTGTATCCCTAAAACACTTGGTAGCTAGGCTACTTGTCACAAATCCAGTTTATTATTGGGTACCAATCTGTATGACGTCACTGCTGGTCATTAAGGCGGAAGGAAATGCGATTTAAAACCCGAGTTTAAACAGCGGAATGAACCCAAACAAAAGCTCTGATTCCAGACCCCATCTCCTGAGCTCACTTCACTGCTCTGACCCCAGCTCCTGACATGTTTACTGTCTAACTTCCGGTCTGAAATTGGACGCAAAAACGTTTAATTTTCACGTGTGTAAAGTTGTGAATGGCGTTCAGGACATGGGCGTGGTTAGCGCTCGCGGGCTTT
>NC_030438.2:20225868-20235868 GCF_001660625.3 Ictalurus punctatus
TTTATTTATTTAAAATATTTGTCGTTATCATGAGCTCAGCCTAAAGTTCGGCGGCGTTTAATAAATAAAATAGATTGATATTTCATAATGTAATGTGAAATAAATAAGATGTAACGAGCGAGCATTATGCTAGCTGCTGAACTCGGTGAACACTGTGGGATTGACTGGGATTAGAAAGTGACACGAACACTAACCGGAAACTCACATTTATATTATTCATTCATTTATTTTGTCGCGGTATTTGTAGGCCTATTTTAATTGTCCTAAATGTTTACAAATTACAGCTGTATTGCTGTTTTTATTTCTTTATGTATCGGGAGAATGTATTTGTTGTTTGTTTAGGTAAAAGTGAAGAGAGAAGAGAATGTTTTGAACAATGTGTTTGAATCGGTCAGGGGGCGGAGTCAGGGGCGGAGTCAGCGGTCAGGTAGAAACTCATCAGATATTAGCATTAGCAGTCTGTTTCGCTAGTTAATTAACAGGGTTAAAGGTTTGGATACAAATAACGGAAGCGTTATTAACTTTTATCTGTTTTCTGTTGATTTTTTGTGACTGTTGTAAAAAAAAAGAATTTAATTGAAGGACTTGTTTTATTTAATTAAACTAATGAAACGAATATTTTAAATAAAAATAACAAAACTGTCAATAAACAAAAGCTAACCCCTTTTGCAGGATGCTAATTGGTGTAAACCAGCATTTTTTCATGATTAGCATCGTTGGCATTTTTGGATGAAATGAAAGACACAGTGAAAGTGTGTGTGTGTGTGTGTGTGTGTGTGTGTGTGTGTGTGTCTGTGATCTCTTCAGAGCTCTGGGTTTCATTAAAAGATGAGTAAGACATACTGTAATTCACGTGAAAAGAAAAATAACTGCTCTGTAGGAAATTAAATATGACCACGCCCCTTTTCTCACCTACACAACTGCCACTGGTCTGGTTTTCATTCCAGATACACTCAGATACTGCAGAAAGTGTTGTGTTTGTGTAGAAGGTTGTGTGTTTGTGTAGCAGGCTGTGTGTTTGTGTAGCAGGCTGTGTGTTTGTGTAGCAGGTTGTGTGTTTGTGTAGCAGGCTGTATGTTTGTGTAGAAGGTTGTATGTTTGTGTAGCAGGTTGTCTGTTTTGTGTAGCAGGTTGTGTGTTTGTGTAGCAGGCTGTATGTTTGTGTAGAAGGTTGTGTGTTTGTGTAGCAGGCTGTGTGTTAATGTAGAAGGTTGTGTGTTTGTGTAGTAGGCTGTGTATTTGTGTAGCAGGCTGTGTGTTTGTGTAGCAGGTTGTGTGTTTGTGTAGCAGGCTGTGTGTATGTGTAGAAGGTTGTGTGTATGTGTAGCAGGTTGTGTGTTTGTGTAGCAGGCTGTGTGTATGTGTAGAAGGTTGTGTGTTTGTGTAGCAGGTTGTGTGTTTGTGTAGCAGGCTGTGTGTATGTGTAGAAGGTTGTGTGTATGTGTAGCAGGTTGTGTGTTTGTGTAGCAGGCTGTATGTTTGTGTAGAAGGTTGTATGTTTGTGTAGCAGGCTGTGTGTTTGTGTAGCAGGTTGTGTGTTTGTGTAGTAGGTTGTGTGTTTGTGTAGCAGGCTGTATGTTTGTGTAGCAGGCTGTGTGTTTGTGTAGCAGGCTGTGTGTTTGTGTAGCAGGTTGTGTGTTTTGTGTTTGCTTCAGTTGCATGTTTGGTTTCACAGCAACACTGACTGATATGAAACTCATTGAACAGGAAGTCAGTTGTGGCATCAGTGGCTTATAGAGCTCAGAGTTCATCACAGAGAGAGAGAGAGAGAGAGAGAGAGAGAGTGTGTGTGTGTGTGTGTGTGTGTGTGTGTGTGTGTGAGGGTGGGTGTGGGTGTAGATTGGTCAACGTGGTATTCAGAATTAAGGTGTAGTACATTTCCTGGTCATGTGTTCATACTGACATACTGTATTAATAAACCTAAAAAATAATGGCTAGAGGCAAAAAAAGATGCATGCACACACGCACGCACACACACACACACACACACACACACACACACACACACACACACACACACGCATGCATGAGCACATATCACACACGCGCACGCACACATACACGCACATGCACGCACACACACGCACGCATGCACGTGCACACGCACACACACGCACACACACACACTAAGAATGTTAGCAAAGAAAGAAAGTGAAGGAGGAGAAAAAAGAAAAGAAAGAGAAAATTGACAGAAACTGTAAGATTAAGAGAGAAAAAGAAAATAGAAAGAAAAGAGAGGTGGAACAGGGGAAAGGTAAGACTGGGAGGCAAGAAGAAAGAAGAACAGATAGAAGGAGAGTGAACTGAATGAGAAAAGGATGGAAGAGGAGAGAAAACAGAAAGAACCGGTGATGGAGTGATGTGTCCCGGTGTGTGTGTGATGTTCCTCTGGTCAGAGTGTGTGGGTCCGTGTGGTCCATGAGCTCCATGCGGTCTCATGCGCCTCAGGGTTCGACGTGTGGAGGTGCTTTTCAGCTCACCACGGTTGTACAGAGTGCTTATCTGAGTTAGCGTAGCCTTCCTGTCTGCTCTGTCGGCTCTCCTCTCACCTCTCTCATCAACCAGGCGTGTCTGTTCTTCCTCACACAGAACTCGCGCTCGCTGGATGTTTTCTGTGTTCCGCACCATTCCGTGTAAACTCCAGAGACTGACGTGTGTGAAAACGCCGGGTCACGGAGATGTTTTCTTCATTCTGCTGTTTGACCTGAATGCTGACCGAAGCTGTTGACCTGTACCTGCGTGATTATATTTACACGCTGCCATGCTGACACATGATTGGCTGATTGGATGACTGCATGGATGAGCATGTGTACAGGTGTACCTGTAGCTTAGCTTTTAGCGGGCAACTTACATTTCTCTTTATTCGATTATTTAAAAATTCGTATAAGATTATTAATCCACAAATTATCCAATAAAAAGACACGTTTAAGTTTCAAACGAATAAATTAATGTAAAGCTCAATGTTCTGTTCTGTGCTCTATAATAATCTCATTAAATACATATCTCCAGCTCCGAATGTTGTCTATGAAAAACGAGGCAGCTTTTAAAGGCAGGACTGGCTCGCTTTCCTTTCCCGAGGCGCTCTCTTCTCTCTCTAACCTTTCATACCAATGCGTTGGGTTTTTTTTGTGGTTTTTGTTTTTTTTTTGGACATGCTTTCACTTCTCCACTGGCCTGATTTCATGGTGCCTGCTCTACATGTCAACCTGAAGCCTCAGGAACTTCTCACACACTAAACTGCCTGGTGCAGATTAGAGGAAACAATTGCACAGATAGAATTGGAGATGATGAGGACGTCGTGTGAAAATACGCGGTGATACGGAGGCTCCATCCGTCCCGAACCCTGCATCACGGTTCTAGCGACGTGGTGTCGTCGTATTTGGTGTGTGAGGGAGTGTGTGCTGTTAGCTGAGAGTGTGAACTACATCGAGCGCCGACCACAAACTCTAACAGCTAATTAGACTGTGAGCTACCAAGCGGTTATCTTCCTACACGACACGTGACACAGTTCGTGTCTCTTCTTTATATACACACTTTATACCTCGCATTAAAGAGAAAAATGAATCGGCGCTCATTGGAGACGCGCCCGGTGTACGAGGCTGACGCAGCTGGTGAGGCTCATAGTGTAGCGTTAATGTGTAAATCATCACATCGTGCGTTATTTGTCAGGAAGAAATTAAACACGCGACTCAAAGGTGAAATTTATCATCATCCGAATGACGTCTAACCTTCAAGCTCCGCCTCCAGGATTTACACCACGCCCCCTACATGGGACCTTTTAGGTCTTTTGTCCATGTTTACTCCATGTGTAAGTGTTTTAAAGAAGTCCCGAGTGTTTTATTCCTAGCTAACATAAAAGGTAAAGAAACACTTTTACGTATACATTTTAATCGTAGTTACACTTTATCTCATAAACCTGTTGGAAAAGGTCAAGTTACAGCTGCACCTCTGACAGCTGCGAAGCTCTGACACTGGAGACTCCTTCCATAACTGTTACAGAAAACTTCATCATACTGTTTACGCTTATATTTTAATCTGTTTATTTTCTGTCGTGCATCCACTGTGAATGAGCTGTTACTATAGAAACGATAACGTCTTAGAACGGGGGCATTAATGTTAATATAAACCTGGGATTTGCACCTGCACTACTGTCAGAGCTGCTGTTATAGACAATTAATCAACCTTCTGACCAATGGGATAAACACTCATTTATGAGCAGCACTGTATTCAACGCTCGCTATCCTCAAGTGTACAGAAAAGACTTTGCTGAGAGTCGCAGTGCAGCACAACAGGAAGTGATATTTAGCAATGGGTTGTCCTGTTGCACATTATTAGTGCGTAAGCAGACTGCAGAGAAGTATGGAGCTCAGTGTGAGTCAGTGTAAACCTCCAGCCGAACCTCATCACATCTGAGTAGCAGTACCGCACATCAGACCCCTTTTTACATGGATTTAATTCACCATATTCCTTCCATATGGATGTTTTTGTTCAACATGAATGAAGTCCAGGCGTTAAAGATACTAACCGAGCTGACAGGTTCCACAGACTGACCAGAAATGAGTGCGAGATCGTTTATATTTTATTTCTAAGCTTTATCTCTTCATCTTTTTGCCATCTGAACTAAACTACTTGCCCTAAGTACTTCTCACTGTGGCCTTATCACTCTTCCCTGACTCATGAGACTTTAGGTAAACTAATATTAAGTGAAATTTAGTATTCACCCCCCATTGTAAATCAGGTTTATTGTAAGTTTGTAGACTTTCAGGTGTAACGATGAACAAATCAAACAAAAGCACCTGAAGAGTTCAACACGATGAATGCTTTTAGGAGTTTCCCCAAATTCAACTCAAAATGCGACTTATAATGACTTCTCCGGTCTCAAAATGATTCACCCCCCTGAACAGAATCCCTCACAACGGCACAAACACGTAACACAGGTGTTGTCTCAAGCACACGTGATATAAACTAATCAAGGGCTTCATTAGCTGCAGCAGGTGTGCTTGAGCTGGAACACATGAAATTCCTGAACTGGCTCGGGGCAGAAAACATATGAAATACCTGGACGAGGCAGAACAAGGAAGATATCAACGGCTGCAAGCAGATTTCTGAGAGGGCAGGTTGTGGAAAAACCCTCGAGTGACTGCGAAAGATGAGGAGCAAGACTCGGTGTAACAGACACTGAGGTTTCAGTGAGCACAGTAAGGCGTGTACTAAACGCAGAAGGTTTCCATGCCAGAAGTCCAAGACGTTCACCACTACTGACCCAAAAGCACAAGAAAAGTCTCTCAAAATCATATAAATAATCCACAGAAGTTTTGGGATTCAGTTCTATGGAGCGATGAAACGACACTTTTCAGCACGACGGATCAGCGGTACGTCTGGAGGAAGAAGAATGAAGAAAGAACACTCTGTCCACAGTCGAGCATGGTGGGGGCTCGGTGATGCTCTGCGGCTGCTTTGCATCCTCTGGCACTGGAGACCTGCAGCGTGTGGAAGGTGAGATGGATTCAGTGAAGTATCAGGAAATCCCAGGAGAAAACCTCATGCCGTCTGTGAGGAAGCTGAAGTTTTAATGTAACAGAAACATGAGCAAACACACAGAAACAATTCAGTTCAGTGTTATTTCATAGACGTTCTCACAAAGCAGCTTTACAGAAATCTAGATGTATATTTAACTCCATAATGAACACGCCAGAGATTACGTGATTGAAGAAGGAAGAACCCTCAGGAGGAACTAGACTCAAAAGAGAAACCATTGTCTTCTGTGTCAAACCGGATTATAGTGCGATTATGAAATCGCTTTATAAATAACGTAAAATCTGATCATCACGTGTAAGTGCACGTTTCGGATGTTTCTGATGAGGCGCTGGAGCACACCTGAGATCTCAAAATGAACGGGGTTTAAAAAAAAAAAAAAAAGAAGATGCCCGTCATGTCCTGCGTTTTTCTTTAGAGATCGAAAAAGTCTAGAACACTTAAGGGTTCTTCTGTTGTCCCTGTCAGGGATGTAGAACCCTACAGCAGCGTGTTGAAAACACTTAATTATCCCCTGACTGGTTCCCTGCTTTAATTCTAGAACCACGGTTCTCACACTGGAGGTTTTGGGACTCATCAAAGTAATTATGTTTAAGTTCAACTTGAATGAATAGAAATGTGTTCTGTGTGTGAAAAGATCCGATAAATAACCGAAATATTACTGTACATATTCAAAATAATGAGATCAAGAAAATAAGATAAATCTTGACTGAAGCATTTTTTAAAAGGGGTCTCACTGAGAACCCCTGTTCTAGACTATTTAACTTCAGTGTTTAAGCAAAAATGTAAATAAAACGAAATCTGTCGGAGCAAACAGAGGCGATTTATACGTCAAGGTGCGAAGTGACCGCTTTCTTCAAAAACGCACTGTAAATTTATGAATTTCTTACCAAAGAAAGAGAGCGTGAGGGTGATTCTGCTGCCTTTAGGAAACTGTTTCCATGACGACCATAAAAAGAATAATTTATGATCGTTACAGTGTCGCGCACTTTGTTAAGTCCCATCACCACCCCAAAATGATGGAACCTTTAGTAAGGGACCAGTACCAAATATAAGCTGAATCTTTATCAGTAATCTTTCAGCGAATAGTAAATCAGGTATTGATGATGTCAGTGATCTATTCTGTTGTGTCAAAAAAGCGAGCACAATGAAGCGCTCAAGGTCGCCTCCTCCCCGCTCAGTGACCCCACCCCCACCCGAAAGCTGGGTGTAAATAGTTTTTCCAGCTCGGAGCGACCCCCGTCTCTCTGCGTTTCCGTTACTCCCGGCTCGAGCCAAAAGGTTTCTCCGCACATGGACGATCGACTTCCTGTGAGCCGCCGAAACTCAGAGCGGTGACGCATGTGAGCACCGAGGACAATGCAACACAACACACTGCCTCTCTAAACACACGCCGCCTAACACAAACACACACACATCTGAATATATTACACACGTCTGAGGTTGGCACACACACACACGCTTCAAAGAGAGGATTTAAAGCAACTCTTACATACCAGAGCGGGTCTGACTTCCTGTCTAGTTAGTGTTCTTAGTAGAACGTCGGCTCTTTAAAGACCTTCTCCGAAAGATTCGACTTCTCGATGGTGTTTATTTTATTTTAGAATGTTTTAGACGACTTAATTTTAGCACACAGGCTGGTATGCGTGTGTGTGTGTGTGTGTGTGTGTTATTGTGCATTCATCAGTTGAATCAATTCATGTATAAATAACTCACAAAATACAAATGAATTAAATAAAACATAAAGTTCACTGTTAAAAGGTAAAAGTCTGATGTGTTTAGCGTCGCTACGTATCTCTCTAGACACTATCACCGCTAACAGTATATATGCTGACTAGCTAATTAGCTCGCAGAGCACCAGCTAACTACTGAATAGCTACACTAGCACAACACTTTCCTTCCTCACAACTTTTCTTCATCACGTGTGTTTGAAACATATTCTTTGCACGTGACGGGATTTCTGAACGGATTTTTCCGTCATCTTGACTGCTAATACTTTGCTGACGTATGCTGTGTAGTCTGCCAGGCTTTAGCCACGTGTGCCGATTCAGTTGGTGTTAATCTCATATGCTCGTCACGGATTATTAGCTATAATATACATCTGTACCACTTTCTGTTCTTTTAGGTTTTCGTGACAGCTGTTAGAGCGAACTCGGATAGAAACACTAGCGTGTAGGGCCTAGCCTTCGATTCGTCCGAAGCTTCAGCTGTGACGTGGATCAGATGAAGATCTGCGATTTCCTAGGAAATTCATAACCCTCATGGGTTCTTCTGTAGAGAGAGATGGAGAACCCTATAACAGAGCGTTCCTATCACTTTTAGCACCCCTTAGGACTAAATAAGTACCCTTTAGGAAGACCGTGGCACTAAATTTTCCAAGGAACCCTTAAAGAACGCTGGATAAACCCTTTTTTCTAACAGTGTACCAAGTACAAAGAAGCTCTGACAGGTTTTTAGATATTAAGTGTTAATAAAATAATTATTTTCTGTTATAATTGTAATTACACTACACACTTACCCAGTTAATACAAAGGCTATTAGAAAGAAAGGCTTCTTCAAGCGTTCGTCAGATAATTAGAAGTTCTGCTTGGATAGGAAAACACTTTGACGTAGAACCTTGTGGGTGTTCAGTCAGAGGCTCACCTGCAGAACCCGTAACAGTTCAGGAGTTTTCTGAATGTAGTACATTTATTTATGTCAGTCTTTCTATTAAAATCATGACCACCATGACGAAAATATGGACCAAAAAACATGCAGAGTTCAGGGCCGAATCAAGACACTGATCAAAAACATTCCAGTAACGACGTCTGGTTATGACCTGGGTCTTGAACAGATCCTGTAGCTTCTCACTTGGAGTAAACCTGTCATTCAGAAGAGACACAAAAACACCTCGAGAGATATTTTGGACCACACGATGACGTGTAAACTCATCCCCACACGGTGTAGATCAGATTCCAGAGAAGGTCAGACCACGCCCTGCATTGTTTATCTGACTCACAGCAGAGATGATGATGATATGGTCTGCATACAGATGCAGGATGAATCATCACATTACTGTATTCTCCATAATATACTCCACAGTCACGTACGGTCAGACCTGTCTTTGTGTTTTAACCGGCTATTGTGACGCATGCGAACCTGACGTGGCGTTTCGCGGCCTGGAAAAAAAATGCGCTGGAAATAAAAGTCACCGGGATTGGGAAATGAGACTGTGTGTGTGGCAGTTCATTTCAGTAGTTAAAACTGTAAACCTTTTGTATGTACGTCTGTATGTATGTGTGTATATGTGTGTGTGTGTGTGTGTATGTACGTGCGCGACCAGATAGAAAACAAAGGGAGAGGCTGTGATCTATTCTTTATATTTAAAAAAAATAAGAAAGAAAGAAATTTCAAGCGATTGAACAGAGCATCTTAAACAGAGTTAAACAGAGATGTCTTACGTGATGTAACAAAGTATCCATAAGTCATTCATTTTCAATGAGAGCTGAGATGCGTCAGGAGGCGGAGCAATCGTTAGTGACGAAAAGTGGGCGGGGCGAGTGACGCTACAAACAACGGTGCGTTTCACGTATTAGTTCCTTTTCGCGGTTTTATTTATCCAAAACGGAAGTGTTTTCACGTAGAAATGGTGAAAAAAGCGTTGACACTTCAGACTACAGTCTCGTTCACACTCGTAATAGCCTGATCTTTGGTCCAGGTTGGTGAAGATAATAACGAGAAGATTATAAACGAGTGACTCCTCTATTTATCTCCGTTGCTAGCTATGCGAGTCAAGAGCATTTTTTTTTAAAGCTGTCCATTGAGACAGGTTGAGATATAAGTAGTATCATACTGACATTGTGAAAGAGAGGATACATGCAAAAGTAAACCATGTTTATTGAATGAAGAACCACGTCGCCAACCCCCCCCCCCGGACCCCGACCCCCCATCCCCGTACACCGCCCTTGTTTACAATCATCTGTGTTGTATGACCTCTCAGACTGTGGGGCTAATTCTGCATTTCCTGTCTGTATGAAGCTATTTTAAGCTAATAAACGGACACCGTCTGGATAACACACATGTGAATAAAGTCTAATCTAAATATGGAAAGACATCGACAATGATTGTGTTCAGATGGGAAACATATCATCGCTCAAGAAACACAAGAGACACACAAACGCTGTACTGTACTAAACATGCTTATTCCCTGTGTGTGTGTGTGTGTGTGTGTGTGTGTGTGTTGTAGGAAGCTCTGGCGGTGGTGAGTGAGGATCAGTCCATATTTGAACCGGCGTTTGGAAACATGAAGTCTGAGATCACGTCTCCGGCGGCGCAGGCCGGATTCAGACAGGGATCAGAGGAAAGCACAGAGTCCGAGTGGACGAACACGACAGCGAGCAATCCTGTGAAGAAAAACGAACACGTCAACGGAGCTAGGTAACAGAACAACACACACACACACACACACACACACACACACACACAC
>NC_030438.2:20240868-20300868 GCF_001660625.3 Ictalurus punctatus
ACCTTTCCCATCGTTTAACCTGGCAGGACGATGTGATCTGTAGGGAGGCCATCATCACTTTCTGGTTTAGCAGCTTAAAGCTAAAGATAAAACTATTTCAATCCGGTCATATACTTTGCAGAATGGTAGATATCATTGAGCTTGTTTGGGTCAAAACATCTACAGTATAAAGTATTCTTCCAATCCCATGATGAAAACCTGGACATCTTTATTAAGTGTGTTAAATCATGATTAACGTTAACCCTGATGTCAAAACCAGGAAGCTCTTAAACAACAAACATGGTGCAGAGGAACTGCAGAGGAAATACACAAGAAGACTTCTCAACCACACAAAGAAACACAAAGGGTATAAATAGCATGTGGAAACAAGCAACAATGAACCAATCAAAAAGGGAGGGTAAGTTGATTACGACAGGAAACAGTGGCCATATAAGGAAGGTGAGGGGTAAAAGGGGACAAATGGGAATGTAGCGTGGTGGGTCGACAGGGATGAAATATTGCGAAGATGTTACAAAGCCACCCGGGGTCTGGGGGACACACCACCTGGGGCGAGGTTTGAACAAGGGTCCAGGGTAAGAATACAGTGGATGGAGCAGAGACATTAGAGAGGGACAATAAATTAGCACTAAATAAATAAGCACTTATATTAGGAAGGCAACTGAAATGTTAACAGAGGCAGAGACACACTCTGGGTCACAGATAGAACATGAAACAGACATGGTACCAGGAGCAAGAACAAAGACAGAAGATCAGGAACTAATTTCAACTGAGGAACAGGAACTGAGACAGTAGGTGAGTTCTAGACTGGAAGAAGAACAGGAGATTAACTAGGAATAATTTGTAGTTTATAGGGTCTACACTAGAAACTCTCACAGTGTTAGCAAAGATGGTGCCTCTGGGTTCAGTAGAAACAGGGTTGCAGGGCAATGCAGGGTCAAAGTAGCACGTTGGTGTGTCAGGGAACTCTCCTTCTTCTGGATATGGGATCTAGAACAGCTGTAGGTTAGCTTACTTGCATGCCGACGGGTGAAGGACCTTGCACTCCATAGAGTCATGGAACTTGTATAAAAGCGGGTCAGGAAACTGCATTCTTGTCTGTCAGGACTCCTGCATTGTTATGGGTGACAGAGATTACACTCCTGGGAGCCAGGGAACATGCATGGTGGTGGATCACAGAACTTCCACATTTGTGGGTCAACTTGCATGCCGAAAGCTCAAGAAACCTGGATCTGAGAGTTGCATTCTGGTCAGTCAGAGATTGCATAGTTGTGGGTCATGGAATTTGTATGCTGGGGAATCAAAGAGCTTGCATGGTTGTGGTTCAGGTAACTTGCACGTAAGTACATCATGGAGCATGTATGGTTGCAGAACTGAGAACTTGCATTCCAATCAGTCAGGGACCTTGTCTGTTTGTAGGTCAGAGAACTTGCACGGTTGTTGGTCAGGGACTCTGCATGATAGAAAATCTCAAAACTTTCTAGGAATCAAGGAAAATGAACTGTAGTGGGTCAAGGAAGTTGCCTCATGGCAGGATAGAGAACTTGCCCGGTGGCGGGATTGGGAACATGCCCGGTGGCGGGATTGGGAATTTGCCCGGTGGTGGGTTTGGGAATTTGCCTGGTGGCGGGATTGGGACCATGCCCGGTGGCGGGATTGGGAATTTGCCCGGTGGTGGGTTAAAGATCTTGCTAGATCTTCCTAGAGATTCAAGGAGCTTGCAGTCTGGCCAGACTGAGCACTTGTAGACCAGGGGGGGTTAAGGAGCTTAAAAAGAGGTTCAGGGGCACCATCATGCATGTGTCAGAGCAAATGAAATAGATTACTTTTCTATAGTCCATATCATTTGAAAATATATTTAAGTAGACAGCTGATCTGTCTAAGCATTTATCCAAAAGACAAACTACCAGTGTAGACATTTGCAACATGGAACCCGCAGATGGATTTAATCCTGGTATATAGGTGGTGACGATCCAGTAATAACGAGCCGTTTCTATAGCAGGTGAATATATCTTGACCTTTTTTGCCCTCTCCACTAGTACTTAACATGTAAGATGGGTCCTTTTTTCAGAAGCAAAAAATCCAAGTGATCTAGAACCATGAACCAGTCACGTCTGTGACTTGCAAACAGATTTCATCAACATGACAACAAGAGCAACTAAAGTTAGAGTATTGTCTGACTGATTCCCTAAAAGAGTAGAAAAAGTGCATGAGAACCCAAACAGAGCTTATTATGTTTAGTAGAACACTTCTGAAACATCCTCAAGGCAAAACCATGCTTTAAAACCGTTATCATAAAATTATTTTTTAAAAACTTGTGAATTTGATAAAACAGTGTTCAGAATGCATTTTGTTTTGTTAACGAGGGTCTCGGGTTCTCCAGCAACTCAAACAAAAAGTGACGGCTAAGTAGTCTTTGACTTTTCTTGCATTTTCAGACAGGAAGCAGCTGCACCGCAACAGGAAACTGGGTGCCCCATTAGGCACAATTGACTATTTTGTTATACATGCATTAACCTGCAACAAAAGGACACTCCTCCTGAGGGACTGTGGGTCATCTTCGGCTCTCCTTAGGTCACTTTATTCAGGCTACCGCTGTTTCTCCAGGGTCTTGAATGTAGCTCTTCCTTCCTCTCTCCTTTTCCTGCAGAATCTCCCTCCATCAGCTCCTCCTAACTCCTTTCTGAAGTACAAACAAAGAACACAGAAAAACCTAAATATTACGAACACACAAACTTTTGTGCCTGAGCAAAGCTCAAACGGTTATTTCTAATTTTATAACGTGACCTTACTGCGGTGCAGTTTGTTTTCATCACGGTAGTAAAAAGTGCTAACAATCACAGAATAAAAATGCTTTACACGTTATGCTGTAAACACTTTGACCCGACCGAGTTCATGCAGGTTTAAAGTCCCAACCCTGATCAAAAACAATAGCGTTTACACCCTCAGGGCCTGCACTTCCTGTCTGGGGATTATAAGGATCACAAAGAGAAGAATTATTGGGGAATAGGTTGAAAAGGTTTTACTGATGTTTAAACAGTTAAATAAGATTACATCAAATATACAAAATATGGAAATAAAATTACTTTTAACATTTTAACAGTAATGATTCCTAACAGTCCAAAATGCTGCAGCAGTAGTTGCTGTAGTTTAAAACCCTGGAGAGTTCAATTTCAGCTCTTCTTGTCTTGTTTTTGTGCAGAAAACAGTTTTGAGGAGATCAGCAGGAGAAACAGCTGGTCGTCGGGGGCCATGCCAGTTCTTAAAGGTACTGATACACACTTGATACACACCTGATACACACCTGAAACACACCTGATACACACCTGATACACACCTGAAACACACCTGATACACACCTGATACACACCTGAAACACACCTGATACACACTTGATACACACCTGAAACACACCTGATACACACCTGAAACACACCTGATACAGGATACAGCAGATTATGTTTTATTTGTTTATTTAGGCCACATTTGTTGTTTGTCACTGTGGATTTATATTAATGAAGTTTAAGTTAATTAAAGATGAAACACTTTTTTGGTTGGTTAATGTAAATATTTCTGCAGGTTCTCCAGTGGAGCAGCAGCACAACAGCAGGATCACAGAACCTTCATCTAGAGTCATTCAAGGTAAAAAACTAAGACAATAAAAAAATGACAGTTTTTTTATTTGTTTGTTTTTGTTATAACTGACCTGATTATTATCCAGCCGTTTTTTCATTTTTAGATCCGTACCAAGCGTTAGGGCCGATAAGCAGCCGCCTTGCTAATCCAGGTAAGAAATGACAGAGATTCAGGACGCTAAATATTTAAACTCAGAAAAAAAACATGACATTTTTATTCACTTTAAAGACTTTTAACTCACTGAATCTGTTTTCAACCGACCTGCTGAGAGTTATTTTATTTCTGAGTCACCGAGTGTGTGTTACCCATAATGCACTGCATATGAGCGTACATCACATTAACCCTAAAGTGCAAAATACAGGCCCTACTATAGTCCGTTATACTATACAGTACTGTACCATACTACACTATACTATACTATACTATACTACACTATACTACACCATACTATACTATAATATACTATACTATACCATACTATACTATACTATAATATACTATACTACACCATACTACACTATACCATACTACACTATAATATACTATACTATACCATACTATACTATAATATACTATACTATACCATACTACACTATACTATACTATACTATACTACACTATACTACACCATACTATACTATAATATACTATACTATACCATACTACACTATACCATACTATACTATACTATAATATACTATACTATACTATACTACACTATACTACACCATACTATACTATACTATAATATACTATACTATACCATACTACACTATACTATACTATACCATACTACACTATACCATACTACACTATAATATACTATACTATAATATACTATACTATACCATACAAAACTATACTACACCATACTATACTATACTATAATATACTATACTATACCATACTACACTATACTATACTATACCATACTACACTATACCATACTACACTATAATATACTATACTATAATATACTATACTATACCATACAAAACTATACTACACCATACTATACTATACTATAATATACTATACTATACCATACTACACTATACTATACTATACCATACTACACTATACCATACTACACTATAATATACTATACTATAATATACTATACTATACCATACAAAACTATACTACACCATACTATACTATACTATAATATACTATACTATACCATACTACACTATACTATACTATACCATACTACACTATACCATACTACACTATAATATACTATACTATAATATACTATACTATACCATACAAAACTATACTACACCATACTATACTATACTATAATATACTATACTATACCATACTACACTATACTATACTATACCATACTACACTATACCATACTACACTATAATATACTATACTATAATATACTATACTATACCATACAAAACTATACTACACCATACTATACTATACTATAATATACTATACTATACCATACTACACTATACTATACTATACCATACTACACTATACCATACTACACTATAATATACTATACTATAATATACTATACTATACCATACAAAACTATACTACACCATACTATACTATACTATAATATACTATACTATACAATACTACACTATACTATACTATACCATACTAAACTATACAATACTACACTATAATATACTATACTATAATATACTATACTATACCATACAAAACTATACTACACCATACTATACTATACTATAATATACTATACTATACCATACTACACTATACTATACTATACCATACTACACTATACCATAGTACACTATAATATACTATACTATAATATACTATACTATACCATACAAAACTATACTACACCATACTATACTATACTATAATATACTATACTATACCATACTACACTATACCATACTACACTATACTATACTACACTACACCATACTATACTATACCATACTACACTATACTATACTATAGTACACTATACTATACTACACTATACTATACTACACTATACTATACTATACTATACAGTACTGTACCATTCTACACTGTACTATATGATGCTTTAAGGTACTGTACCATACTACACTACACTATACTATAATATACTATACAGTACTGTACGTACTACACTATACTATACTATAATATACTATACTACACTATAATACACTATACTATACTATACTATACAGTACTGTACCATTCTACACTGTACTATATTATGCGTTAAGGTACTGTGCTATACTACACTACACTAATACTTTATCCTATTTTATACTATACACTGCACTGTACTATACCATATGTTACTACAGGGTGCTATGCTATGCTATAGTATTGTGGCGTGATTATAATTTTCCCCCGCTCTGCAGGTTCAGGTCAGATCCAGCTGTGGCAGTTTTTGTTGGAGCTCCTGTCAGACAGCGGCAACGCCAACATCATCACCTGGGAGGGAACAAACGGCGAGTTTAAGATGACCGACCCGGACGAAGTGGCCAAGCGCTGGGGCGAGCGCAAGAGCAAACCCAACATGAACTACGACAAGCTCAGCCGCGCCCTGCGCTACTACTACGACAAGAACATCATGACCAAAGTGCACGGCAAGCGCTACGCCTACAAGTTCGACTTCCAGGGCATCTCTCAGGCGCACCAGAACCACCCGACCGAGAGCAGCGTCCTCAAATACCAGACCGACGTGCCCTACGTTCAGAGCTACCACAACCACCAGCCCAAAGTGAACTTCATGAGCTCCGGCCCCATGCCCGTGTCCTCGGGCAGCTTTTTCCCTCCCACCACCAACTACTGGAACTCAGCGACCGGCGTCGTTTATCCCAGTTCACCGATGCCCCGACACCCGGCCACACACTCGCATTTAAACTCTTATTATTAAAATCAAGGCGAGAATAAAGTCAGTGGATTTGTACTAACAGATCCACTGTTAATTTGTGGAGATTTATGTCATAGAAAAGACTGTTTTTAATCCTCCAGCGCCGAGAAAAAACAACATTTGGTCGTTGGACAAAAAGATACTGCATTTCAAGTCTTATTATTAAAAGATGCAGAACAAATAACAAAATGTCCCTATTTAGCTTTTTAAAAAAAAAAAAACCCAAACTAACTATTCCACAGGGTTTATTTACAACTTAACTCTTATTAAAGAGGAGCCAAGGATAAGACTTGGAGCATAAGAGGGACAAAAGCCTTTTTCTTGCCATTTAAAACCTATCATAAACCTCGACTAAAACCAGAGCACCAACGCGGGGTTTGTTGAGACCGAGACAGTTATGTTTTCTATAAATATAAAGGATTGTTTTTGTTATAAATTTGTTAAAAACTACTGGAATTTGATGGTGAAAGTCTTTTATGTCCAGAGACACATTCACAGCTCAGCTCGTTTTATTATTATTATTTATATAATATGACGTCCATCACGTGTGAAATTTACCACAAACAGCTTCACTGAGTACAGTATATAATTACACCTCAATCAAACCTTTTATTCTGGAGAACAAAAAGGATCCAGAGGGGAAAATATAGCGTACAAATAGAAATAAAGGACAATTTATGACATAACACTTTTAGTAAATAGTAAAGGGTAGTGTTTGATTACATTCGTATTACATCTGTTAATTCGGAGGATGCTTTATATTCTTATATGTGATGCAGAATATTGGCTGTAGATCTCTGGGATGTGAACTCACAAACTTCTGGTCACTAGAGAAGAAGTAAAAACCTAAAGGGCTGCAAAACATAAAGGACTTTAAAAGAATAAAGGGTTTTCTTTATTATATAAACCAAACTTTTACCAAAGATATATTACTTGTAGCAATTACACACACACACACACACACACACACACACACACACACACACACACACACACACACACACACGTGTAAATAATATTTTGGTGTATAAAAGGTCACCAGTTTTCCTCCTCGGATTACGAAGTCATATGCAGCTGCAGTGCGTTTGTCTCTGTATTGTTTTCATGACTTTGTACAGAACTGTAGACCCTTAGGACATGCAACAACATCACACTTTTATATGTAACTATTTTATAAACCAGTTAAGTAAACATGTATCTCACATTTGCTTTTATTTTTTGCACGCAAAGTTGTTTCCTCTGTTTTATTATCAAGCTCATTTTGTGACAATAAATGTATAAAATACAAATATAAATGTCCAACTTTTTAAACTTCCTTTTTTAAAAAGAACAGAAATGTCATTTGTAGAAGAAAGCAAATCTGTGATGAGAGAGAGAGAGAGAGAGAGAGAGAGAGAGAGAGAGAGAGAGAGAGAGAGAGAGGAGCCAATCAGAACTTTTTTAATTGACTTAGCAGCCATTATAATAAGGTTTTCCACATAAAATAAATAAATAAAATAAAAACAACAACAACTGGTCAACAAAAACAAGTACACAAACCAGATCTAGTCTTCCATCATATTTACATTTGTCTCTTTCAAGTGATAGATAATAACACAAGGTTTATATTTCTCATTTTTGTATTCTGAGTGTAAGTATTATTTCCAAGAAGTTCTAACAGTTATTATTATATCATTATATTATATTTTATTTATGTAGGATTATTATTATTATTATTATTATTATTATAATAATTATTATTATTATTATTATTGTTATTATTATTAGGTTCAGGATATTTTCAAAACTTTTTAGCATATACACATATATTTTGTCTTTTTCTGGACCTTTTATTTTAATATTTTAAATGTGCAGTTCTGTTCCTTATCTATATATCTGGAAATGTTATAATCTAGTAGCATTTAATCTAAACTAATATAATATAATATAATATAATATAATATAATATAATATAATATAATATAATATGATATAATTTTTAAACTGCGCTGCTACTGCGTTCTTCCTTCTAAACAATAGATGGCGCCATCACACTCCTTTCAACTATATAACAGAAGAATTTTTCTTAAATTACTTTCATTTAAAGAGATATTTATGAGTCTCGATAAATAAATTACATTCTTACAAAATAAAATAATAATAAAAACGTTGACACACGCTTTACATTTCTGATGTTTGTTTTTGTGTAAGTAATTTTCCAAGAAGGATTATTAATATTTTTTATTTATTTATTTTTTTTTTAACGGATTAAAACATGTATATAAGTTTTTTATCTGGATGTTTTAAACACAAACGCTCACTTCTCCTTATCCATAAATCTGGATATACAGTAATGTCATTGCTGCGACGCTATTGCGTTTCTTCCTCCGCAACACTAGATGGCGCTAATTAACGTAGACTCCACGTGCCGGAAACCATCTCGCGGTGCATCATGGGAAAGGACCCGTGCATCGACTCACATGTGGTTGTGAGCGCGTGAACTTTTCTGAGCGCGGAGAAGAAGACGAAGGAGGGGAAAAAACTCCATTTATTCCACTTTAATTTTTATTTTCCACATTAAACATGAAGCCTGGTGAGTTTTCTCTGTGTTTGTGTTTATACAATTAATTACGGGATTTAGTTTGACTTAAAAACACGAGTATAAAGAGGATTAAAAACGGACGGTTGTGGAAACTCGTTAGCGGTTTATGCTAGCGCCTCTTTCTTTTCTTTCTTAATATTAGGCTCCGCTTTAACGGACGCTTCGTCTAAGTTTTTCTCTCATTTGTACGTTTTTGTGTTGAAATGATGTAATAAACGATCGTGTGTTCGGTGTGTTTATGATCAGCATGAACCTCATGTTGGTGAAATTAGTGTTGAATAATATAAATAACGCGATTATTCGGTCACTCCGAGTCACTTAATTCGATTAATTTGGTTTTAGTTCGGTTCCGGGTGTGAACGTGTTGGAATAAAGTGTGTGTTGTGGGTTTCGGCTGTTAATGAAGCGTGTTGCTGTTTGGGCCATGTGTCTGAGATTAATACAGCTCTCTTATCCACTACACATTGTTAGTATTATTATTATTTTTATTATTATTTACACCAGTCTGGAATTTAAAGTTAGAATTTCTTGTGAATATAAACAAAGAAAAAGATCACGTTACATGAATAACTGTTTGTTTATTATGGTGAGACATTCCAAAAGTAGACATCACTCATCAATCTGCTGTAATTTTGGGGGGTGTCTGTGTAATGGTCATTTCTACCTGTGTGTAGTGTCTCGAGCGATTTAAGATGCCTCGCGGAGCGAAATGTGACACTGGTTTCCTTAAAATCTTCTCAATGACTGTGTAAACACCCGTGAAGTCACCACTTCACGGGTGTTTACAGATATAGGTACTGTACTGTATGTAATGTCTTAACGCTGTTGATGTTTACGCTCCAGGTTTCAGTCCCCGCGGCGGTGGATTTGGTGGAAGAGGACGCGGTGGAGACCGAGGAGGACGCGGTGGAGACCGAGGAGGGTTTAGAGGAGGGCGAGGAGGGTTTAGAGGAGGGCGAGGTGGTGGAGGTAAAGAGGAACTGATACTGAAGTGTTGATTGATTATCTCTGAAAGTGAGTGTAAGAGGAATAAAACACTCGGGGACTTGCTGTAATAGTAACTCCATGTTTACAGGTGGAGGTTTTAGGTCTCCGAGTGGTGAAGGAGGATTCCGGGGCCGTGGTGGAGGCAGAGGCATGTCGAGGGGACGTGGGGGTAGAGGTGGAGGAGGAGGGTTCAGAGGAGGAAGGAAGGTGACCGTGGAGCCTCACAGACATGAAGGTGAGTCGGAGTGTTGTTACTGAACTCTGTGTGTGTGTAAATGAATAGCAGGGTAATGACGTGACGGTTCGACTCCCTCAGGTGTGTTTATCTGCCGTGGGAAGGAAGACGCCCTGGTGACAAAGAACATGGTGGTGGGAGAGTCCGTGTACGGGGAGAAGAGAATCAGTGTCGAGGTCAGACTCCGGTGTCATGACAAGCATTTATAATATTTATCTGTATGTTTGTTTTTCCGGGAAATTCCCGAGTTTTATACTCTGACGGTTGTAGAAGCAGCTACAGCGATCAGAAATACAGCCGAGGAGACGGAAACGAGAACTTGTGCTGTCATTAGAGCTGGAAGATACGACACAAATACTATATATAATAAATACAATATAAATGTCTGCTAACAAACCTAAAAATTTATGATTATTATAAGCATCTGAAAAGTAAACACTGGAAAGGATGTAAAAGTGAATTCTGTAAAATTAGTATCATTTTACAATTTTTATGTCGGCTTCCAGATTTTGTAAGTGAGTGTTTAATTAATATATATTTATATATATATATATATATATATATATATTTTTTTTTTAATTAAGTGTACAAGTGTTATTAAAATGTGTATATTCCATAATTCTTACCGTATCAATAAAGTACAGTGACGTATATCACAATGTTGATGTAATATCATATCACCCAGTACTAACCATATAAGCCGATTTTCTGCCTGGTTATTAATCAGAGCTCACACAGAACTGTCTCTAAAATAAGTATCTGTCTTCCAGGACGGAGAAGCGAAGATCGAGTACAGGGCGTGGAACCCGTTCCGCTCTAAGCTGGCGGCGGCCATTCTGGGAGGAATCGATAAGATCCACATCAAACCTGGAACCAAAGTCATGTACCTGGGAGCGGCGTCGGGGACCACCGTGTCTCACGTCTCCGACATCGTCGGACCTGTACGCACGCCTGTTTATCTTTTATCTTCTGCACAATCCGGATCTTTCTTTACTCATCAGAATAATATCAGTGTGTGATTAAGTGTAGATTATATAAGTGTTAACTACTATCAGATGATATAAAACAATAATCTTCCGTGCTTGTAAACAAACTCGTGGCGTGTGTGTGTGTAGGATGGTTTGGTGTACGCGGTGGAGTTTTCTCACCGTTCCGGCCGAGATTTATTGAACGTGGCTAAAAAAAGAACTAACATTATTCCCATTATTGAAGACGCCAGACATCCGCACAAATACCGCATGCTGGTCGGTGAGTGTCTTTCCATAAACATTATAAACCTTCTCACTTTCTCAAAAAACAATAATATTACTCAGTTACTACAGCAAAATACATCAAATTATGTAAACTGTAAAATAAAATACATAATGCAACCATACAGTTTGAGTATTTGTTACTGCAGTTTTAAATATGTCCAGTAGGAGGCAGATCGCGTTTGCAGTGGTGTGTGGGTGTGAGAGAATATAAGTTGATGCTCTTGGTGTTTTAATTATTATTTTTAATTAAAAATATTTTCCTCAGGGATGGTCGATGTGATTTTCGCTGACGTTGCTCAGCCGGATCAGACGCGTATCGTCGCCCTCAATGCTCACAACTTTCTCAAAAACGGCGGCCATTTTGTCATCTCCATCAAGGTAAAACTTCACCTGTGTAGATTTTATTTCTTTTTTTTTCTGATTGGTCCCACTGATTTGAAGCTCAGTCTTCTGATGACCTTAAACCTGATTTAATAAATGTAAGTTCATAAATAATAATAAATGTAAACGTTTCGGTTATGGTCAGGCAAACTGCATCGACTCAACAGCGTCGCCCGAGGCAGTGTTCGCGTCCGAGGTGAAGAAGATGAGCTCCGAGAACATGAAACCTCAGGAGCAGCTGACGCTCGAGCCGTACGAGAGAGACCACGCTGTGGTCGTAGGGGTGTACAGGTCAGACACGTTCACGATTGTTCACATGGTACACCTGTAGCCTAGGGGTGCACAAACTTTTGCACTCAGCTGTACATAAATGTAGAGACAGAGCAGCACTGACTTCTGTCGCTCTATAGGTACTGAAGTCTGTCTTTACATCTATGTATAGTTGTGTGCAAAAGTTTGTACTCCCCAGATAATGAAGCTTGAACTTGTACTTTTTCCAAGCTTTGCCATCACTAATTCTATCAGACTGTCAAAAAATATGGCTCTGGTGAAGTTAAACAAATATTTTATAATATTTAAACACTTTATCCTTTGAAGCTAACCCTTGTGTGTGTGTGTGCTCTCTTCAGGCCGCCTCCTAAACAGAAGAAATGAAGACGCAGCGGTGTAAATTTGTGTTTGGACGTTTTTCTGTTCTCGCTGATCCTCCAGCTTTGACCACTGACTGACACACACTGCCTTTAATCCTCATCTGCTTTCTCCAGCCGTGTGTGTGTGTGTGTGTGTGTGTGTGTGTGTGTGTGTGTGTGTGTGTGTGTCATCACTGGAGGTGAAGAACTTCCACAGTACATCAGTGTTAATGATCTTGTGCTATTTCAGTAACATGGCTCTCTCCATGCTAATCAGCGGCGTGACTCGATCAGGAAGTTCTTACTGTATATTATAGTATATTAAACCATGAGAAGTTTGTTTTACTTAAGGTGAATCCTTTGCTTTTCAGCATCGTTCTGCTTTCTTTCATATCCAAAATTATGTTGGTCATGTGACTGTACAGACTGATGATGAGTTTTTGTTTTTTATTAAATAATTTCAAACACCTTTATCTCTGTGCTTTTTTAATTTTTCTCTTCAGTTTAATACTTAATAACTTGTTCATATGTGTATATCATTATATATATTATATAAATATATCTTATTTATTTATGTATATATGCATATATGCGCATAGGGAGAGGTAGATAGATATAAACCTATAAAGACTTGTTTTTAACATTTGAATAATGGTTTTTAAATAAAATACATAACTGATTAAGTTACAATTTATTACTGTTTCTAATGTAATCTTTACTATAATAGGGACTAGAATAGTTTGTGGTGTAGTATAAAATATAATTACTATTATAAGAGGTATAATAATCCTGGTGGTAAAGTTTTATTGACATACAAAATGTCTAAAAGTATGTGCACTCATTACCATAACACCCATACGTGCTTGTTGAACGTCCCGTTCCACAATAAGATAAGATAAACTTTATTGATCCCACACTGGGGAAATTGCCTAGAATTATTCCCCCTTTGCTGTTGTAATTAACTCCACTCTTCTGGGAAGGCTTCCCACTAGGTTTTGGGGCGTGTATGTGGGCACTTGTGTTTATTCAGCTACAAGAGCGTTAGTGAGGTCAGATACTTTAATTATAATAATAAATTGGGGAAAACCTAACCGGAACTAACATTGTAGCTTTCGTTGCACCCCGGACTCATTACCAAGTTGGACTCAATGGAGGCTCCTGTGCAGAACGTGAAAAGCGTCAGAAGATCCAAAGAGGATAAAAAACTGCTGAAGAGACAAATAAAAGCTTCTCACATACTCCTGAAGCATGACGGCATCACCACCGCGTCGCAGCCCACTCAGGTACACCACCTGTGCGTGTTATAAAGTGTAATAACGCCTCATCACGCGGGCTGAAAGAGGCAGTAGGTGTGATGCCGTATTCTGCACTACGGTACATCCTGGAGTCAGGGTACTTCCGGTCGTAATCTGATTGGATGGATCAGGAAGAGGTTACGCAGCGGGTCTGACAGGAAAAAAACCCGAATGTGTTTAAATATATTTTGTGGCGTTTTTTTGTAGCGTTGTGTGAATTTAATATAAAACAGTTAGAAAATAAAGGAATTGGTTAAAAACAACGCTAAAAAGTTAACTAATGTAATTTTGAGAGAAACAAATGATAAAAGGCTTTTATTTAAGTAAACAGCCCATTCAATCCTATAATATTTATACATAATGTAAAATATTCAATTGACAAGTCCATAGATTGAAGTGTAATTTTAGTTCAGGCGAACATTAAGCTACCAATGGGTCCTGTGGGTGCAGGATGTGCAGAGGTGCACAATATGGCACCACACCGGCTGAGGCAAATTTGTGCTAAAAGTTTGCTCTTTGAGTTTTTTCCTGGAGCTACAAGGTTAATGGATGTTGTGTGTGTGTGTGTGTGTGTGTGTGTGTGTGTGTGCGTGCGTGTGTGCGTGTGTGCATGTGCAGTGTGTGGTTGTGTGTAATGGAGGTTTAGGGAACGGTGTGAGCAGGGAGCTGCTGATGGCGGTGCTGACTGAAGGTGGCGCAGTGGAGTCTCTCCTCATGCCCCCTAATAAACCCTACAGTTTCGCCACGTTCGCGTCACTGCAGGAGAGTCAGAGCGCTCACACACTGTGTAACGGCCGCGTGCTGGAGTGTAACGGGCATCACATCACTCTGTACTGCAGCTACGTCCTACCAGGTCAGTAACACACACACACACTCACACACACAGAGTTTCTCTCGTCTCTGGTTTTTATTCTGTTTCTCATCACATTCATTTGTATCTCTTTCTTTCTCTCTTTCTCTTTGTAACCTTTATTTTTCTCTCTTCACCTTCACTTTTCATTTCTTCTGTTTTTGTCTGTTCTGTCCATAATTCTCCTTTTCCACTCCTCTTTTCCATCTGATTGTTCTCTTCTCTCTCTCTCTCACTCACTCTCTCTGTCTTTTAATACTGTTTCTCTCCACCTGTGTTTTTCTCTCTCTTTTTCCTTCTTTCTCTCTGTCCTTTTTACTCTCTGTCTGTCTGTGTCTTTCTCTGCCTCTCCCCCTGTCTCTCTGTCTCTCCCCCTGATGTGTTTATCTGTCTCTCTCTCTCTGTGTCTCTCTCTCAGTGGATAGAGGAGAGTGTGAGAGTGTGTCTCTCCCCCCCGGTCTCTGTGTGTTGGAGGACTTTGTGTCTCCAGAAGAAGAGTCTCGGTTGCTGCAGGCTGTGGATTGGACGTCACATAATGATGATGTCACAGGTGAGCAGTCATTAGACCTGCCATTTGACACTAAGGAACCATGTTTTCATTAATATTATTATTAATAATATTATTATTATTATGAATGTTGTGTTTATTTCAGCACAACGAGAACTGAAGCATCGCAGAGTGAAGCATTATGGGTACGAATTTCGCTACGACAACAACAACGTGGACAAAGACAAACCGCTGCCCAACGGTCAGATCTAACACCACAGATATTGTGAAACAGTAACATTTATTACTGCACCTTTGGTTATGTGTGTGTGTGTGTGTGTGTGTGTGTTCAGGTCTGCCGTTGGTGTGTGACGCTCTGCTGCAGAGGTGTGTGTGTGACGGCCACATCAGCGTCCTTCCTGATCAGCTCACAGTCAACGAGTACGAAAGTGGACAAGGTGATGTGCACACACACACACACACACTCACACACACACAGCTCCATCAGTGTGTGTGTTTATTCTGATGGTGTGTGTTTGATTGTTGCAGGAATCCCCCCGCATGTGGACACACACTCTGCGTTTGAGGACACCATCCTGTCTCTCAGTCTGGGAGCGAAGGTGTGTAACTCATCATGTAACAACGCTGTAACAACGCTGTAACAACGCTGTAACAACGCTGTAATAATGTGAGATGATGGGGAGCGCTGACTAGACAAGACTGAATTAGGAAGAAAAAGGAGGGATAAAATAATATAAGAATATAATCATAAGCTGCACTCTATGAAGTGATGATGAGGTCATTACTGAGGGATTGTTTTACTGATCATTTATTACTCTGATATTAATCTGTCTCTCCCTCTCTCTCCCTCTGTCTCTCTCTCCCTCTCGCTGTCTCTCTCTCCCTCTCTCTTTCCCTCTCTCCCTCTCCCTCTCTCTCTCTCTCCCTCTCTCTCTCCCTCTCCCTCTCTCTCTCTCTCTCTTTCCCTCTCTCTCTCTCCCTCTCTCTCCCTCTGTCTCTGTCTCTCTCTCGCTGTCTCTCTCTCCCTCTCTCTTTCCCTCTCTCCCTCTCCCTCTCTCTCTCTCTCCCTCTCTTTCTCTTTCCCTCTCTCCCTCTCTCTGTCTCTCCCTCTCTCTCCCTCTGTCTCTCTCTCCCTCTCTCTTTCCCTCTCTCTCTCCCTCTCTCTCTTTCCCTCTCTCCCTCTCTCTCTCTCTCTCTCTCTCTCTCTCTCCCTCTCTCTCTCTCTCTCCCTCTCTCTCTCTTTCCCTCTCTCCCTCTCTCTGTCTCTCCCTCTCTCTCCCTCTGTCTCTCTCTCCCTCTCTCTTTCCCTCTCTCTCTCCCTCTCTCTCTTTCCCTCTCTCCCTCTCTCTCTCTCTCTCTCTCTCTCTCTCCCTCTCTCTCTCTCTCTCCCTCTCTCTCTCTTTCCCTCTCTCCCTCTCTCTCTCTCTCTCTCTCTCTCTCTCTCTCTCTCTCCCTCTCTCTCTCTCTCTCTGTAGACTGTAATGGATTTCCGTCACCCTGACGGTCGCTCCGTTGCCGTGGTTTTACCACCGAGGAGTCTGTTAGTGATGAAGGGTGAGAGTCGGTACCTCTGGACTCATGGGTAAATATGACATACACACACAGACATGCACATAAAGATAACCATACTGTAAATATATTTAAGTATTTGCACCCCTGACCCTCAAAGTCAGAAGCACACAGTTGTATAGAACGTCTTTGTACGCTGTAGCTTTAAAGTTTCCCTTCACTGGAACTAAGAGGAACCCGAACACTGTTCCAGCACGACACACAGTGCACAGAACGAGCTCCATGAAGACGTGGTGTGTGAAGGATGGAAGAAGGTAGAACTCGAGTGTCCTGTACAGAGCCCTGACCTCAACCCCACTGAATAACTTTGGGATGAACTGGAACTGGAGTCTCCTTACATCAACATCAGCACCTGACCTCAACCTCACTAACGCTCTTGTAGCTGAATGAACACGACTCCCCACGGCCACACCCCAAAATCCCCAAAATCACACCCCAAAAACCCCCACAGCCACGCCCCAAAATCCCCCCAAATCACACCCCAAAATCCCCACAGCCACGCCCCAAAATCCCCCCAAATCACACCCCAAAATCCCCACAGCCACGCCCCAAAATCTAGTGGAAGCCTTCCCAGAAGAGTGGTGCGCATTATAACAGCTAAAATTCAAAATGCACATACAGGTGTGATGGTCAGGGGTGCACATACTTTTGGAAATATAGTGTATAATAAACACATACATGTACAGAAAGGTGAGAAATGTTTTAGATGAAAATCCTTCACCTGTGAAGGTAAAAAAGCATCTTAATCTGTCAGTGAAGTAATGTTGTTGTTATTATTATTATTATTATTATTATTATTATTGTTAAGATTTTATGTGTAATGACTTCTGCACGAGGAGTCAAAATGAAATGTAAAATAGTAGAAACAGATGGTTAGATGGAGATGTACAGATAAAGTGACAGATAGATGCCATGAGCGGACAGACAGACAGACAGACAGACAGACAGACAGACGGGTGAGAAGTTTGGATGTGTGGACAGACAGAGAGACTGATAAACTGATAAATTTTCCCTTTCTGTCTTTGGTACTTGTTATGAGAAAATGTCACTATGCTTTGAAAAGGAATATAATACGTGTGTGTGTGTGTGTGTGTGTGTGTGTGTGTGTCAGTATAACACCCAGGAAGTTTGATGTGGTGCCTGCCTCAACAGCTGAGAGGTCATGGGTTGTGAACTTTAACCCCAGCGATCTGACTTTGAACCAGCGTGGCACAAGGACGTCGTTTACCTTCCGCAAAATCCGATACACACCCTGCGACTGTGGTGAGACACACACACACACACACACACACACACTCACACGGACTGACACTGCTGTAGGAGTCGTGCGTGTATGACTGTGTGTGTGTTACAGCGTACCCATCAGTGTGTGACAGCCAGCGCCCCCCCTCCCCACCTCGTGTCCCGGTTGCTCGTAGCGACGCATGCCAGTTAGAGGAGCGGTACGTTCACCGTGTGTATGAGGAAATCTCCGCCCATTTCAGCAGCACTCGCCACGCTCCCTGGCCACGCGTCCGCGACTTCCTGCTCTCGTTGCCGAACGACGCCATCATGGCCGACATCGGCTGTGGCAATGGCAAATACCTGGGAATCAACCCTCAGGTGTTCTCGGTACAAACACACACACACGTATGCATTATAAATATCGTTAGCAATATAAGGTGTAACATGATTAAGGATAATCGTTGTTGTTGTTGTTGTTGTTTATGGTTATTAGCTGGGCTGTGACCGCAGCGTGAACCTGGTGTCGATCTGCGCTGAGCGAGGTTTCCACGCGGTGGTGTGTGACGCCCTGTCCGTCCCCCTGCGCAGCTCCGCCTTCGACGCCGTCATCTCCATCGCCGTCATCCATCATTTCTCCACACAGGTCAGTGAATATAACAACCAATAACATCCCATAATAACCCTGAGAGAAACTCCCCCTGACCCGCTGACACCACAGACTGAAAGCAAAGGTGCACATACTTTTGCCACTCACAGGTGTGTAATATTACATCATTTTCCTCAGTAAATAAATGACCAGGTATAATATTTTTATCTCATTTGTTTTATACGGTTTTCTTTATCTACTTTTAGGACTTAAAGGGTTCACAAACTTTCAAGCACCACTGTATTCTTTAAATATTATTCATTTTCTTCTACTTATTTTATTTCACTTCAGTGTTTTGCGTTCTGTAAAGCAGTGTGTAAAGCAGTGTGTAAATGTCTGTGAAGGTGTTCTACAGTAAATACACTGTATTATGTTTTAGAAGCCGACTTTAATTTTATGGCTCAGATTTTTATGATGATTTGAGATTTGTGCGGCTTGTGATGTTTTACAGAAATGCTAAATTATGAAGGGTTAGTAATAAATAAGTGTGTGTGTGTGTGTGTGTGTGTGTGTAGGAGAGAAGATTGGCTGCCGTTACTGAGCTGGTGCGTCTGCTGAAGGTCGGAGGTCGTGCCCTGATCTATGTGTGGGCAATGGAGCAGGAATACAAGAACCAAAAATCCAAATATCTCAAAACTAACAAGAACATGGAGAACCAGGAGAACATGGAGAACATGGAACCAAAAACATCTAAAGAGAACACTGAACGCAGAAATGACCTGGATGAAACCGAAAGTGAGGCGAGTGTGAGGCAGGTGCATGCTGGGAACGCGAGCTCAAACCCGGCTGACGCTGAGGAGGACTGTGGGAAGGAGACCTCGCCCAGGCTGAGCGTTCACACCAATCGCACGGCGTTCGTGTCTCAGGATCTCCTCGTCCCGTGGCATCTGAAAGGTGAAGTGAAGGCGAGTCCTGGTGCCGTGTTCCACCGCTTTTATCACGTGTTCCAGCGTGGAGAGTTGGAGGATCTGTGTGTGTCCGTCAGCGGGCTGGAGGTGCAGCAGAGCTACTACGACCAGGGCAACTGGTGCGTCGTCCTGCGGAAAACACACCAACAATAACAATAACTCCTCCTAACACTGCGGAACACACACCGCCTCGACCTCCGGAGGAACCACTCACAGCACTGTGACCTTTACTGAAACACCTGGCTGTAAACAAACACAAACATTTCGTCTTAAAGATGAATTCTACTCGTTAAATTATTGTACTTTTAAATGCTTATATAATAAAATATAACTGCAATTCATTAAATGTTTCCAGGTTTATGTTCTAAAATATAATTCAGTACTACTACTACTACTACTACTACTAATAATAATAATAATAATAATCAGGTGTGTCTTTCTGAACATCAGCTACATTTATATTGAAATAAAATCGTAAAATGAGTTAGAAGAAAAAACTTTTTAAAGAAACTGACCGTTAAAAAAGAATGAACTGTAAATAATTCATTTTCTCTTTACTCAGGAGGGGTAAAGTCTAAAAACTTAAAGGGTGATTTTAAGCGTTTTCGCTGCAGATTTTACTTTAACGTGTGGTTAATGAAGGATGTGAGGTATATAAGGAGTAACAGTCAATAAAGGTTTAACAAAACTAGCAATAATTAGGAAGCTTTAGTGTCATTCTGGGAAATACAAATTCTAAATTTCACAATAAAACATTACACTCTTGTGTATTCAGTTCAGTAAATGTGACGTTTTGGCATGTATGTAGTTTAAATGAGGAGTTTAAAGTGAAATAGAGTTAAGTTAGCTGCAGTGTGTGTAAAGTAAGAGGTAAAATCTCTTTTCTTCACACAGGCTGTGCTGCGTTTACATTTTCCAGCCTCTGGGTGGCGCTGAGCAGAGCTTCAGTGTAAAAAACAGGATTCCTATTTTAGTTTTTTTTATTTTTTAAAGTTTTACTTCACCTGGGTGATTAGGAACAGGAAATTGTTCAGCTGTGACTTTCATACCTCTGTTTCACAGAGGTATGAATATGAGGTAACACATAACTGTGATTGTTGAGCTTCAAAAAGTGGGGTGTGTCTATAAGAAAATAGCGCAAGCATTGAAAATGTCCATTTACTCCATCAGGGCAATAATTAAGAAGTTCCAGTCAACTGGAAATGTTATGAATGGACCTGGAATTGGACGTGTGTCTGTATCGTCTCAACGCACTGTGAAGAGGACGGTTCGAGTGGACAAAACATCTCCAAGGATCACAGCTGGAGAACTGCAGAAGTTAGTTGTGTCTTGGGGTCAGAAAGTCTCCAAAACTACAATCCGAAGTCACAGACATCACCACAAGCTGTTTGGAAGGGGTTCAGGAAAAAAGCCTCTACTCTCATCCAAAAACAAACTCGAGCGTCTTCAGTGTGCAGACACTACTGGAACTTCAAATGGGATCGGGTTCTATGGATGAAACCAAAATGGAGCTTTTTGGTAATAAACACAGAGGTGGTTTTGGAGCACACAGAGAGGTAGCCATATGGAAAAGTCCCTCATGTCCACGGTTAAATATGGAGGAGGATCTTTAATGTTTTGGGCTGTTTTTCTGCCAGAGGACCTGGACATTTTGTTAGGATACATGGCATCATGGACTCGATCAAATATCAACAGATATTAAATGAAAACCTGACTGCCTCTGCCAGAAAGATTCAAATGGGCCGTGGTTGGATCTTCCAGCAGGACGATGATCCAAAACATCATCAACATCAACACAGAAATGGTTTACTGACCACAAAATCAAGGTCCTGCCCTGACCATCCCAGTCCCCTGACCCGAACCCCATAGAAAACCTGTGGGGTGAACTGAAGAGGAGAGTCCACCAGCGTGGACCTCGAAATGTGAAGGATCTGGAGAGACTCTGTATGGAGGAACGCTCTCAGATCCCTCGCCATGTATTCTCCAACCTCATCAGTGTTATAGGAGAAGACTCAGAGCTGTTATCTTGCCAAAGGGAGCTAGTACAAAGTATTGACTAAAAGGGTGCCAATAATTGTTGCACACCTATATTTAACAAAAAGTTTTATAATAAACCTGTTTTGTGTTTGCAATTGTTTGATATCCATGAGAGCAGAGTCTTTTTGTGATTTTTTTAAACAAAAGGTTCAATAATAAAGACAATTCTTCACAGTCTCCTTTGCTCATATTTGCCAAGGGTGCCAATATTAGTGGAGGGGCACTGTGTATAAATTTTTACGCCAAAACTTTATCCTTTTTATGGCAAAATACTGTTTTTGTAGGCTAATTAGCAGCCAAGACATTATTATTATTTTTTTTAAAAAAAGTTAATGTTATATAAAAACATTTCTGCATTCCTATTAAGAGTAAATAAATGATATTATCTTTATTCATAATTTATAAATAACTCGTTTTTTTTTACTACACATATTGTGACAAATCCTGCCTTCTGGTGTCCCACCTCCTGTGCTGTGATTGGTTAGTAGATCATATTCACAAACAATGTCCAATCAATGAACTTATAAGTATGACGTTTTAATCATGACATCATTGGAGGTGGCTCTAGAGGAAAACAGGCATATTCTCAGTAGAAAAAATAAGAAGTTGTTCCACTCTGTTGTTGGGGTTCTACAGAGAGGTTCTACCCTATAGGGTTTTTGGGTTTCCCACAGAAGAACTCTTACGGTTCTAGATTGAACTTTTTTCCAGAGTTTAGTTTATTTCTAACTGGACATTTTCTTTTTGCTCATATATGAAATAGCTGCTTTCTGTCTTTTCTGAACAACACACTAAAACGATGTGGCCGTATCTAATTTTTAAAAGGTCTCATCAGATGAAACTGATCCTTTAACATTCCTACAAACTACTACTTGCTATCAGTTTAAAAAGTAAGGAGGATTTTGCTTTCTTTTAAAGAAAAAGGACATTTAAACATTACAATATTTAATAAAACAATTCCACGTATTCAGATGAAATATTTTGCGATGTATTTCAACCTAGCCTGTAGTGATATGTTAATAAGCTACATGTAACCTGTAATTTCCAGTTTTATTTTACATATCTAATAATACACATGGATGCACTTTAAGGCATGTTTTGTCAGCATAAAGCTCCAGTTGTTTTCCCTGTCAGATATATACTGTTCCCGTACTTTTACACGTCTAGCTCTACACAATTGAAATCATGCATAATTTTATGCACTGTAGTGAACAATAGCCTAACTTCAATACATTATTGATTATATATTTGCACTGTTATTGTATTTTCTCAGATTTAGCTGTACAGATATCACTGCTTTAAATACTGCTGTGTGTCTGGACTGGAAATCAGATATATTTAGCAATATTATGATGTTTTCTCTTTATTATGCACATTGCCTAATATGCATATGTACAGCTGTTTCTTTATATTTGTATGTTACTTGTAGTTATTTTTATCCTTCTTTTACAGATTATTATTGTATTGCATGCTGCTGTATATCAAATCATCGGCTTAATAACATTTAATATTATATTGACTATTGTACATGTATTTTACTTAATGTCACACGTAATATGATCAACAATCTCCGTTTGAATTCTCTATTCTAAATGGTTAGAAGCTGTTGATTAAGTTTCTAAGAGTCTACCCTGATGAAAAAACTAATAGAACCCCTCATAGAATCTGTAATGGTTTCAATGGTTATATAGCATTGGTTTTAATGGAAACTGTAATGGTCCCTGTGGGTCTTTACTGGTAATTTGTTGCCTTCTATTGGTGGCACGTTACATCTAGCGCATAGCATGAAGGGCCAATAGAACAGCTTTGACATTTGGTAATGATTTAAATGGTGAACTGATGGTTTGTAATAGTATTTGTTGTGGAAACCATTAGAATTTCTGTGATTGTTTCTTTTTTTTCCCTTCTTTTTTGAAAGCAGGATGTGTAGAAACTTTCAACAGAGGGCTCAACGTAGAACTTCACTAGGAATATATATATGTAAAAGCCATCTAAATCAAACAAGAAAAAATACCCATGAAACTTATCCATATTCACACGCTTAGCTACAAAAATATACATTTTATATCGTAAAATGTTAAATGTAATAATATTGTATGTAATAATGTAAAAAGCCTGTGTTTTGAGAAATGCGTTTTAAACGATTATTTCCTGTACGAAGTGATTGAACTGTTTTCTTATCACAAAACTGTGTGTAAAGTTTGACATAAAAACTCCTAAGTAGTTGTTATATTAAGGCGTTAAACTTTATTAGCATGTGTTTGTTTTGCTTTATGGACCGTAAATCCTATTAACACGAAATAAAATAAAAAATAAAGTTTTAATTGCCGTTATATGTCGTATGTTCCGAGGCTGAGAGATGTATTTATATTTATATATATTTATATATATATATTAAACCCACCGCTCAGGTTTGTTTGGGCGGCCATTTTGTGTGGAGACTCAAACCCGAAGCGTGTGGTGGCGTGAACGAGCCTGGGCGCGCGCGGGCACGCGCTCTGGAGCAGGGGTGCGCGCTCGAGGTGTCGGTGGCGCGGAGAGCCCAGTCGCGGAGTGATCGAGATTAACGGGCAGCGGAGAGGGGGGGGCTTTTCCCTTATAGCGAATGCACATCGCTAATTGTAGCTAAGCGGTGCGACACGGAAATAATCCCGGGTTTTTAATTTTTTATTCGTTTTCATTTTTATTTCCCAAATTTAAATCTTCTTTACCGGTTACCCCGCTTTCCCCCCTCCTCCTCTACCCCCCTCAGGCTGCACCACAACAGGCAACAATCAGACCAATGGCAAACCGATGGCAGGCAATGCAAACTAGCTTAGCCGGAGAAAGCTAACCAGCGAAGGAACAGCCTGAAGATCTGTCTGTGGAGAAGAAACGAAGACCACCACCAAAATAAAACCTTCACAGACCGAAAGACAGCACAGCTGTCCCAGTCAATTTACATTTATCTCAGATTTTTTTGGCGGGGGGATAAAAGAAAAAAAAAGGCAGCGGCTAGCAAAGAAACCCGGGGACTATCTGTCTGTTATTTCGGACTTGAGCTTTTTTACCTCAGCGACCGCAGCAGCGGGACCGCAGCCCGAGCCGAGGACCCGAACACAGGATCTTCTTTCATACAGAAAAGCATCGTTTGGGGTTTCTTTTTGTAATTATTATCTTTAAACCAAGAAAACTGATAACGAGTCGCACCCGTCAGAAGGGTGTCGGTATCGGGGGGGAGGGGGGTCAAGATTTTTCGGCCGGTTTTCCGCGGGGTTTCTGTGGAGGTTTAGGACGGAGGCGAGCAGATCGAACGCCGCTGCTAATGGCTGCTGCTGCTGCTGCTGCCGCTTCGGGAACCTGGGAACGAACCGCCGCCGCCGCCTGAGGTATGATCCCAACACACACACACACACACACACACACAGAGGTGTATATATATATATATATATATATATATATATATATATATATATATATATATGTATATATATATATGTATATATATATATGTATATATATATGTGTGTGTGTGTGTGTGCTTCTTTAGAGCCATCTTGCCATCTGCAGCGTTGCCTTTCCCCCCGCTGCACGTCACCTCCCCTCCGAATATAACGTGAAATCTGCGTGTTGTATTCACGTGTGTACATACTTCACCCCTGTGTTTCACACCCTGCTCATTTCAGTGTGTTTGCTCCTCTAACACACCCATTTTACAGCCTAAATGTGCACTGCAGCACCAGCACTGCTGTCCGTCTCCATGCATGTGATGATGATGATGGTGATGATGATGAGGATGATGATGATGATGAAGGTGATGTACAGGCCGGTCAGTGAGGATCTGCTTTCCTTTAAACGCCTAACGATCCCGAATGCACTGAATTCATGCTCATTTTTGCATCTTAAGGTTAGTCTGAACACTTCGATGTGGGTCAGGATGCAGTTCCAGTAAATGCAATGCAGCAGCAGCAGGTATTCAGGTGCAAACAGCCAACATCTGGACGCAGGCGCTGATCTTGCTTCGGTATCGGACGGATTTTGCATCACGTCTGAGATCTAAGTGTGGTCTGATGATTAAAAATCTATCACAAATCTGTGTGTGTGTGTGTGTGTGTGTGTGTGTGTTTGAGAGAGATCAGCGTGCATACTGCATGCACAAAACCCCATCATCATGGTGATGCATTATCTATTAACAGTAATAACGTTTTATTATTAACGCTCATGACTTGTCACATTTTCATTCCATCCATCGTTTCTCAGGGTTTAAACCCTCCTCCCGACACACACACACACACACACACACACACACACACATTCATGTAAATCTGCAGTGTTGCATGTCATCCGTAATATCGCATCGGCTTGTTGCGTTTTTCAGCGTTTTCACGATAAATATTATTTCATCTGCACCCCAACACTCAAACCTGCACACACGTGTGAAAAATCGGTCGAGCCACCGTTATGAAACGGTAATAAGAGTGTAATAGGGTATAGTGTGTGTATGTATGTGTGTGTGTGTGTGTGTGTGTGTGTGTGTATGTGTGATGTGCCTACACCCCACTGCAAGGCTCTGCTCAACTACAACGCCGGTTCAAAATGGATTCGGTCTTCGTTCTAGTGCACTAGATAGGGTGTACATGTCGTTCGCTCCCGTCCCAAATGCTACACTTCATCCCTAGCTAGTGTCCCTAACGGAACACCGGCCATTTTAAGGCTGCATCCCAAATGCTAGAAGACACAAAGATAGATAGATAGATAGATAGATTCACAGGATTTTGACCTCCTCGTGAATCTCGGCGGCTGCGTTACCCATAATGCACCGCATGTCAGGACTAGATTTAAACATGGAGACGTGAGGATGATGGAGCTGGAGGCCAGATGTGTTTCGTGTCTCGTGTCTCGGTGTCCTCTGTCCGGATTGAGCTGTAGGGCACGCTTGCTAATTAGCACTCTGGCTAACAGGCTGTTAGCTTAGCGAGGTGCTAATGATAATATAATATGTATATCGAGTGGTGCAGTTGGTGATGTTGCTGACACAGTCTGTTGCTTGTGGGCGTGGCCTGGTTCATCTTTTTTGAGGTAATGATTCAGGATGGTAAAATGGGAGCGGCCATGAAAGCACGTCTTCTGTTTGCTCTGTCTGATCATCAAGAGCTCGAGAACTAGCAACAAGCTAACCCGCCAACGTTAGAGTGTTAGCTGTTGGTCAGTGTTACAGATTTAACCATCTCGTGTGTGTGTGTGTGTGTGTGTGTGTGTTGATCTAAAGCAAATCTGACTATAATCTCATTTAAAAGTAGTGATTTATTTAGCGATGACGCTGTGCAGCTACGGTGGCTTAGTGGTTAGCACGTTCGCCTCACACCTCCTGGTACTCTGGTTTCCTCCCCCAGTCCAAAGACATGCACGGTAGTCTGATTGGTGTGTCCAAAGAGTCCGTAGTGTATGAATGGGTGTGTGAGTGTGTACGTGATTGTGCCCTGCGATGGATTGGTACCCTGTCCAGGGTGTACCCCGCCTTGTGCCCGATGCTCCCTGGGATAGACTCAAGGTTTCCCGTGACCCTGAAAAGAATAAGTGGTATTGAAGATGGATGGATGGGCTGTGCAGCCATGTTCATGTGACATCATACACTGAACTCATTCCTGAAGAGAGCTTCGGGATTTTCTGAGTTGGAATTGTAAACGTTTAGGGCGTGTTTTATTCAGTTGTTCCTAGTTGAAGGTCGGAAATTCTGAGTCGCGAGCCGAACTCACGCCGGAAGATTGGTCCATTCGGTCAGGAGAACGCTTCAGAGCGCTTTCACACGATTCCTCCGGCCGTCGATTCTGAATCAAAGTGAAATCGATTCCTTTGCTTCTTTTGCTTTGTGTTTTTTTTTTGTTTTGTTTTTTACACCATTAAACGATTTAAAAATCACAAAAAAGGTTGGCTGAGGAGTGTGAACGGACCTTTACACAAGTGTGTGAAGAATTAGCAAAAATCTCCAGAGAACACGTAGTCCATTAGATGATTATATAAATAGCTAGTTTAGAACGTTTCACGTGTCACAGCCGGCATTTATGTTCTCTGTTTGGTCCAGATCTCCAGAACGCATGTCCTTCCTGCAGCGCTACGGCTCTGTGCTTTGACTCAGTTCAGCGTTACGAAATAATCTACAAATAAAACGCCACAAACCCTAAACACACGTTGTGTTTGATTCACTTCCGGGGTCGAGTTGATTATAGAGTCGAATCATTTTTAACTAGAAAGACGTTAATTAAGAAATTACAGAGCAGGAAGTAATGACCTGAGGTGGAGAGAGCTGTCGTTCCAAACACACAAGTTTGCGATGCAGTTTGCGAATGTTTGTTGGAACTGTGGTTTCGTGAAATACACCAAACTGTTGAACTATGTCGATAAGGATGGAACTTGTGACCGTGGTTGGCTAACGATTGCGATTCTTTTGGGTGAATAACTTTTTGAATGCACCATGACACGAGGACGAGCTCAGGGACGACGTCCGAATACCGCCTGTTTTACGGTCTCGCTGAAATTCAGCAATCGTGCTGTAAACGTAGCCGATGAAACACGTGTTTATTTTATACGAGATTTTTTTTTTTAAAGATTAAAAACTGCACACTAGATAAATGTGTGTAATAAAATGGAAGTAGATGGGTAAGAATGTAAGTTTATTAACTGGTAATTAGCAGGTGTTATAGTCTTTATTTAAAAAAAAAACCCTCAACAAAATAATAAAAATACAAAACAAATATTAAAAACATAGTCTTTATTTTCTTCTAAATGAAAATGCACTTGCATTTCTGAGGTAAAATAATCTTTATAAGACCTGTCAAAGCTTCAACAAACAGCCAGCTACATTTCTGACTTATCTCGCACACACACACGTGCGCGTGCGCGCGCCACAAACGTCAGTGATGGACATGGTAGAGGGGTGCCAATACTTTGTGCACCACAACAGATGTCATGGTTCGTTTCCTTAAGATTTTCCGTTACAGTACACTTTCTTAACAGATTATTTAAAAGGGGAACTTTAAGGGCAGTTAGCATGATTAGCATGGTACAGTGGAGTTGATACATATCTCCCGTTAGCATTCTGTTAGCATTAGCATTTAAAATGCATTAGCATTGTCTGTTGCTAATGCTAACCATCTCCTTTAATATACTTTAACTCAAAGAACAGTCTATAAAAATATTATTGTTATTGTTGCAAATTAATCTTATTTGACTGCTAAGCCTTTTAAGTGTGTGTGTGTGTGTGTGTGTGTGTGTGTGTGTTGTTTTTCTCGTTTCTGGAAATGTCCAAAATTTCACTTGTAACTACAGTTTATATTAGAGATCAGTCCAATGGTCACAAATTTACCCACAATGCACTGCAATATGTAGTGTCCAGATGATAAAGACTACCCACAATGTGCTCTGTGAAGTGAGGAGTTTGTGGATTGGTGACAGCGGTTAGCAGTGCGTGCTAAAACAGAATGCTAAAGGCTAACTGCTCCTTTAGCATTGCTCACATTATAGTATAAAAGTATTCAGCTGAAATGTCGGCTGTGTCCCAATCCTGCTTCAGAGCTCACTGTGAAAAAGAATGATGAAAGACGAAAACGATAGGTTAGTTAGCTAGCTAGTCTGCTAATTAGTGATTAGCATGTAGCATGTGGGGTAGTTGTTGGCTGTGTCCGAAATCGCGTACTGTGACAGTTCCTACTGCGTTCCATTCAGTTCTGCTTGGTCGTTGATGCAGTACGTACAGGTCAGTATAAGTGTGTAGTATGAATACACAATCCGGACGTACTACATCCACCATGCTGGCATTGTCATGTGACCTACAACGTAATCATAACCGCAAAAGCCTAATACCTAAAACACTTTAGCTTCAAAGAGCCGACGTGCTGCCTTCTGCATTTTTGATTCGGACAGCTCTTCCGCGCCAGTTGCGGTGCATTATGGGATAGCGCAATGAACACTGGTTCCCTACTGCAGAATCTCAGCGGAAGCAGCAAACATCCGGGTTTTTCCTCACCTACTGTTTTATAAATACTGAGAATTCACACATACTGCTTTTCCCCTACTGTACAGTAGCGTAGTACAGTAGTTTACCAAGTTACTACAATAGAGTAGTATAGTAGGGTAGTGTAGTAGTGTAGTATAGTAGGGTAGTGTAGTAGGGTAATGTAGTACGGTAGGGTAGTAGGGTAGTGTAGTATGGTAGTGTAGTACGGTAGGGTAGTGTAGTACGGTAGGGTAGTGTAGTACAGTAGTGTAGTAGGGTAGTGTAGTAGGGTAGTGTAGTACAGTAGTGTAGTAGGGTAGTGTAGTACGGTAGTGTAGTAGGGTAGGGTAGTGTAGTAGGGTAGTGTAGTACGGTAGTGTAGTACGGTAGTGTAGTACGGTAAGGTGGTAGGGTAGTGTAGTACGGTAGGGTAGTATGGTAGGGTAGTACGGTAGGGTAGTGTAGTACAGTAGTGTAGTAGGGTAGTGTAGTACGGTAGGGTAGTACAGTAGTGTAGTACGGTAGTGTAGTAGGGTAGTGTAGTACGGTAGTGTAGTACGGTAGTGTAGTACGGTAGGGTAGTAGGGTAGTGTAGTACGGTAGTGTAGTACGGTAGTGTAGTACGGTAGTGTAGTAGGGTAGTGTAGTACGGTAGTGTAGTAGGGTAGTGTAGTAGGGTAGGGTAGTACGGTAGTGTAGTACGGTAGTGTAGTAGGGTAGTGTAGTACGGTAGTGTAGTAGGGTAGTGTAGTAAGGTAGTGTAGTAGGGTAGTGTAGTACGGTAGTGTAGTAGGGTAGTGTAGTACGGTAGTAGGGATATTCAGATGCAGCCACAGTGTCATGGAGGGAACTTTAGGTGAGTTACGAATGTGTTTGACTTGGGATGAAACCGTCAGGGACATCTGTCTGTCCCTCTCCTGTCTGTCTCTCTTTCTCACTGTGTCTGTCTGCCTAGCTGTCTTCCTCTTTCTGTCTTGCTGTCTCACTGTCTTTCTGTCTATTTGCCTCTCTTTTTCTGTGTCTCTCTCGGTCACTCTCTCTCACTCTCTCTCTCTCTCTCTCTCTCTCTCTATATATATATATCTATATATCTATATATCTGTATTTGTTGGTCTCTCTCTCTGTTGGTCTCTCTATGTCTTTATGTCTCTCTATTGTACATTTGTCTAGCTGCCTTTCTCTGTCTATTTGTTTCTCTCTGTTGGTCTCTCTCTTTATGTCTTTCTTTCTCTCTATGTCTGTCTCTCTCTGTAGTCTCTCTGTCTAGCTGTTTTTCTCTGTATGCCCTTTGTCTCTCCTTTTCTCCGTCTGTCTATCTGTTGCACTTTTCTCTCTGTCTCTCAGTCATTCTTTTCCTTTCTCTATTTCTTTATCTGTCTAGTTCTCTTTGTCTGTTTTTCTGTCTCACTTTCACTTTCTCTCTATAGCTTTCTGTGTGTGTGTGTGGTTGCTCTCCTTGGTGCTGTTCTCGCTCAGCTGACCCGCTTCACAGAGATAGACAAACAGAAAGAAAGAGTGCAGAGACAGACAGGACCGTTTAGGCTGTGAGTGTAAGAGCAGACACTCGCAGGGAATTGTGGGTAATTTGGATTTTGTGAAATGGTTTAACAGAAACAGTGAGACAGTCGGTGAAGGAAAGCGAAGCAGGATGTGAGACAGAGAATTCTGGGTAAATTTAATTGCTTTAATGGTTATGTTTTTATGCATTATGTCACTTAAATGATTAAAATAAATCCTATAGAGGGTTAATGTGCTTAATTATTATAGATCTCGTTTGAAGTGTTTCTCAGAAATATATAAACCCCGAAGTACACACTCAGAAGTACACACCCAGAAGTACACACCCAGAAGTACACACTCAGAAGTACACACCCAGAAGGAGAAATCTGAAGGAGCGAGTCAGATTAGCGATGTGAGGAAAGAAGGACAGTTTCGTTGTCCAGAATTACACCAAGGTTGTGTGCAGTCACAGATGGTGAGATCTTGTCCAATATCTTGAGGAGAAGATCCAGCAGCTGCAGGTGGTGAGCTACATCCATGATGAGATGTCCACCAGACATGTCGAGATCTGAGAAGAAAGACGAGTGTCTGAGGATGGAAAGGAGAGGATGAGTTGAGTGTCATTAGTAGAACATTGTTATAAAATCCTATGTGAGGATATGACATCCGAAGTACACATACAGAAGTACACACCCAGAAGTGCACACCCTAGTAACAGAGAGGGTATAGAGGATATGACATCACTGAGCCAGTGGGTATAGAGGATATGACATCACTGAGGCAGTGGGTATAGAGGATATGACATCACTGAGCCAGTGGGTATAGAGGATATCACATCACTGAGCCAGTGGGTATAGAGGATATCACATCACTGAGCCAGTGGGTATAGAGGATATGACATCACTGAGCCAGTGGGTATAGAGGATATCACATCACTGAGCCAGTGGGTATAGAGGATATCACATCACTGAGCCAGTGGGTATAGAGGATATGACATCACTGAGCCAGTGGGTATAGAGGATATGACATCACTGAGGCAGTGAGTATAGAGGATATGACATCAAAAACAGCACAGATAAAGAGAATATGACATCACAGAGAGAGTGGGTATAGAAGTTATGACATCACAGAGAGAGTTGGAGTGAGCAGGGGTAGTGTGTTTGATTTATTTGTGCACACCACCCTCAGGTTTTACCCCAGCTGTCCCTTCTTTCTTTCGTACTATTACAGCTCTATAAGTGCCTATGGTACAGGCGTGCTGTTCTGTTAAGAAGGCTAGCTAGCAAAGCCCCAACCATGCTACCTCTGACTTTGTCCCAAATCACATATCAAGAGTATGACACAAGTGCACACTATTATAGTTGATCAGGTATCCATATTCATCGTATGTATTTTAGGACAAAAACAGAGACAAACTTTTTTGCTAAGAAGTGTGATTTAACAGTCAGATGCATGTTTCCTTCCTTTTTGAAAAGAATCCGTTTGGGACGGAGCCACTCGGATGGCTGATAAACACTCACCTGGCTAACGTCTTGCTAAACATCGTATAACTCACCACAGGTGGGGTATTATTTTGAAACAGTCTGGGACGCAGCCCACAGATAAACGGAAATGCACACAAATGTAGTTTCTCACACATGAGGTTGTCCCAAACTCCATGAAGTGGCACTGTATTGTTTAGAAAGTAATTCCCACTAGCTAGCTAGACGGAGTACGGTTTATTCGTCGTGCGATTTGGGACGGAGCCTCAGAGATATAAAACACGAACTGTGCTCTCTCAGTAACTCGTGTCTCTCTTCTCTCTCTCCGTCCTGACCCACTTTTCTCTCCCTGAGAGCGGCGACTGACCCGCTGCCGTCCCCCCGCATGTTACCCACAATGCACCACTCCGAACCACTCATGGTATACCAGACACCAGAACACACACACAGAGTTCTAACGAGACTTATTTGATGTGGCTGTTGAGTGTTCATACGGCGTGTATTCTCAGTATGAGGGTGTGTGTGTTACCCACAATGCACTGCGTGTGTGCGGTTTATAAACGGAGCATTTGAAAGAGCATTAATTTAAAGTTCTGTTATCTAGAAAACGGGCTGCGTCCTGAACCATCATACCACAATAAACACTTTAATTGCTAGTGTGTCTAAATAACAAAACACTCTCTGAGGTATATATTTAGAAAGCTTTTCAGGTTAAGATGAGACCTGCCTGTGGCTCCGTCCCAAATTGCACCCTTCCATACTAAATAGTGTACCCTAAGAACGACGTAATGTGTTGCCTGACTATTTAGCAGTGATGTGAGATGCGTCTGTTTTATAAATGTTTATAGTTTAATACTTTGTTTAGTAATAGTAACTTTAGGAGATGTGCTAGTTTCACACACTATTTCGTAAGGTAGGGTGCGTTTGGGACGTAGCCACGGACTCTGACCAAGCATCTAGTGTCGCTTACAAACCAATAAATAAAGTGTACCCTTTCAGCACACTGTTTATTGAGTGCACTAATAATTTGGGACACAGCTCATGACTGTGTGTCTGACGCACTTTGATGACATCATCTCGCTTCTTCTTGAACAGCAATCGATATGCACACACAGCATTCATGTTTTACTTTAAACAGTGAAAAAAATGTATTGTTAAAAATATAAACAAAATCTCACGGTTAACAGAAACAGCAGTTAAAAACAGATTATAAAATGAATTAAGAATTAAAAAAAAAAAAGTCAGACAAGTGAAGTGAAAGAAAATTCAGTAGAAAGTTGTGTTAAAAGTGTGTGTCCAGGTAAAAAGACTTGTCTTCACAGGGACAGCCAGTAAATACCTGCATGTGTGTGTGTGTGTGTGTGTGTGTGAGTGTGTGTGTGTGTGTGTGAGTGTGTGTGTGTTGTATGCCTGGAACAGCAAGACTTAAATAGCTAGAGTTTCTAGTGATTATGGCGAGCTTACCACAAGCTTAATCACATCATATCTGCTGTTTAAGAGTGAGTGAGAGAGAGAGAGAGAGTGTGTGTGTGTGTGTGTGTGTGTGTGTGTGTGTGTGTGTTGATAATTATATGATCTACCAAGATAAATCAAAATGACACTTGACCTCTGTTGGGCGATATGACGATCTAATATCGATAATCATGGTCCAGGTCTGTCAGGATGATTTTCTGTGATGTTGTAGATATCGTTTTATTTCATGTGTAATTCATTTAAATAATTAAAAATTGTTTAAAAAATGTTTTAATATTTTTTTTAGTTATATATATATATAGTTTATATATTTATATATATATATATATATATATATAATATATATATATTTATAGTTATAGTTTGTTTTAGTGTTAAATGTTGTTTTTTCTAAGCTTTGTTTTGTGATTTAGCAAACCTAAATATCGTGATGCACATCATGTATCGTATCAATACTGATTTTGAATCAAAATATATATATTTTTTCATAAACTGTTTATTTTTTTTAACAAGACATTTTCAGATGTTTTTTTTCCCCATGGCAACTTAAAGTACAGATAAAATCATTAGAATGACATTCGTCTCCCTCCCTCAGTGTTCTTTTTGAGGGGAAAACTCTAAAAGCTGTGTTAGTGCTGACTCTGGCGCAGTCGTGTTGTACTGACGCACCGGGAAAAAAACTTTATCTGTACAAATAAATATGTTTAAGTATAAAAATGATTATAAATGTATTTAGTAATGCACATAGCTCTCACATTTCACCCAGAGTTCAGCTTTATTTATAGAACACATCAGAACTGTACTATGTGTGTGTGTGTGTGTGTGTGTTTGTGTGTGTGTGTGTGAGTGTTAAGAGCCAGTTTGGCCACTAGGAGCAGCACACACCCCAAAATCGACCTTCCTTAATTCATAATATTAAACAAGACTGCATGAAGGTGTTTGTAAGCAGACAAATTCTCTCACTAACTGTTCCTCCAACCCTTTGACCTTTGACCTTAAACTCAGTGTTTAGACGTAAGCAGGCATTCACTACACGCTGTATGAGCTTGTAATGGATTTCGACAAGTACATCTCATTGAACGTCAGTTCACTGACGAACTCCTTTAAAGCCACAGGTTAACGGTGTAATTAACAATGACGTAAACTAAGATTCGCTTTGGTATTTCGTCTTCTTCCCCAAGCTCGCTCTGAGGAAATTACTTTGATTATGAAGTTTTTTTCTGCCGCAGTAGACTTGAGTAGCAGCGTAACGCTGAATTAGAGCGTTATTGTAGATGTTCTATGTGATAGTTCATGCTGTAAAATTCACACAAAACCATTTACCATTTACAAATTCATCTAGCAGGAGTAAATCAAATTATAATCGTACCATTTAAACTTCAGCTAACCTTCAAAACCTAAATTACTGATGATTAATCTTTTAAAAGGAAATATTGTTTTTCTTTTCTCACTCAGCTAATTAAATACTGACCTGAAGGTCCACCGTAGCCAGTAATCAGTTATATGACAACGCTGTGATGATCGTCAGCAATATTGTCATCATAGATCGGCAGCATTTTTGTCAAGTGAGATAATGGACAGATGAAGACAAACGCCATTTAAAGAGCCATATTTTGCCTGAAAAATGTATCAGATAAACACAGTCATAACTGTGATAATAGTGTAATAGTGTCGTAAACCACGACCAGAAGTTAGAGAATTATTGTGGTATGAAAATGTAAAATCAGCACTTTCTGACGCAGCAGTGTTTCATGATAAACTCGAGAGTCTGGTAGCAACAATGCACCGTTTTATAATTTATACGTATTTCTGCTTCAGATCAAAGTTTGCATCTCTTGAGTTCTGGATTGTGATTGGTCAGAAGGTGTTGATTCATTTTCTATAACAGCGGCTCTGACCGTAGCGCAGCTGCACATCACAGGTTTATATTAATGTACTCGAACTAATATGTTACCGTTTCTATAGTAACAGCTCGTTCACAACTAAACGTTCGAATTCAACTAAACAGATTAAACGTAATTGTCGATATGCTGAAGTTTTCTATAAGGATAAATGTGTTTATGTAACATTTATGGAAGGAGTCTCCAGTGTCAGCGCTTTTTAACTTTATGTTTATCGACATCTTCAGGACAGAGGAGTTTACGCTTATTTGTGGTTTCTTGGTAACATGACAAGCTGCGATTTTTTGTCTTATTAACTTCAAGAGAGAAAAAAAAGACAAGCTGGTGAGGGAATGACTGCTCATAGCTGCTTTAATGTAAGAAACAACAGGAACTAACTCGTTTTGCAGATGTTCCGCAACATTAAACAAAATCATAAATGGATGTCTTGTTAATTAATAAATTCAAAACTGTCATTGCTGGCAAATTGCTATGGTGTAAGAGGAATAAAACACTTTGTGTTGTGCTGTTAAAAGAAATTTTAGGGTGATAGGAGTTAAGTCCGCTTCATCACAGCACCCTGTTGTGGATTGTTTTCCTCTAACGGCACCCCCTCAAGTGTTTTATTCTTTACATTAACATTTCACAAGTAGAGAATGAGTCTATTCTTTACTTGTTCTCGAAACATCTGTTAATAACAGTGATGTTAATCTGTTTTATTTGATATCCTCATAAGTAATGTAGGGTTCTTTTAAAGTCTTTGCGTTCTTAATCGTTTTTTTTATTATTACTGTGGTGTTTATGATCTAAATATATAGAAAGATATGACCATTTTGCTGTTCTCATATTTTATATGAAGTTATCGGGTGACTTGTTCATATCGGTTATGGTTCGTCTTGTGAGCAGCACTTTAGATTTAACATTCCTATATTCCTGGACTCCTGGAGGACTAAACAGCACCTTGTGACTGAAATAAAGCTCAGGGTTGTTGTCGGACAGAGTGGAAAGTATGTGTGATGTATATCTGGCCGTTTCTGCCTGTCGATAAGAGGCTTGAAAATAAAGATACAGGCAGCTTTATGGTGTGTTGCCTGGAAAAGCCAGTCAGTGGGGCTGGTACATTATTTTAAGCTGTGTGAAGTCCAAACAGATTTGAGTGTGTAATGTATGTTTAAAAAAAAAAAAAGAAAAAGAAAGGAAGAAAGAAAGAAAGGGAGGGGGAAAACTTGTGCAACTGAAACACAACCTCCCCGCAGTGTAATTGTAATTCGCTCCTTTAGCTTCTTCTTCTTCCTCAGTTGACGTTCCGCTATAACCGTGTCTTCCCACTGCATCATGTTTACCTAGCAACACGCATCACCCGCTTCCGGCCCTCCCATTGGTCATTTCAAAACGCGCCGGGGACCAATGGCGAGGCTGTTGCCATGGCACACTGTGTAGTTGCCGGGTGGAATTTCGCTGCGAGGCACGTGAGTCCCGGAATCTTCGCCTCCCCCCCCCCATTCCTTCCTTCCTTCCTTCCTTCCTTTCTTTCTTTCTTTCTTTCTCTCTTTTTTTCATTTTCTTTCTTTCTTTCTTTTTTTTTTTTTTAAATGTCGGGTGTCTCTGAGAGCTTTGCAAACGTGATTTATTGAAACCGAGTCACATTTTACCTCACCAGAAACGGCTCACTTTTATACGTGTAGAGGTTTATCTGTGCATTTTATGATTTATTTTTTAAAGTGTGCACTGCTTTAGGAGGAATATATATATATATATATATATATATATATATATATATATACATACATACATACATACATATACATGTGTGTGTGTACGCTTTGTGAATTCATTTAATTTTTAAAAAACATTTTATTATAAGTCCACTGATATAAGCATTACAGAACATTACAAAGGAATACTTTTTCACAAGTTTTGATGTTGCAGTAAATATTAGGAGGTTGCACAGACATGCAAAACAAGTACAATAAGAAAACTAAAACTTTATGGATCAGTATGTAGATCATGTAAAGTTTATGCACTTGTTCGTGTAGTGTATAGTGTGTTTTCCTCTGTGATTAATGACATTAACCTTTAAAAAGTAAAAAAAAGAGAGAATGGTCCAATATTGTACATTAACTTAAAAAAAGTTAATAGTGTTATAAGTGTTAATAGTTATAAGTGTAGTAAATGTCTTTATTTATTATTATTATTATTATTATCATCTCCAGGTTATTCACTGAGAGCATGTAAGACGTGTGTGAAATAAAATAATATACACTAAAAGGGAAAAACAAAAGAAAGAGCAGTCTTAATCCTTACATTTCTCCTCATGAGATAATGTTTGATATACACTGAGAGTGTTTAGAGTTATGTGCTTATTCTTTAGGTCGTAATGGCGTAATATTCTGTCTAATTCTGACCGGTGTGTTGTTATCTCCTCCATCCTTCACCACTCAGCTCAGTTTAGTTGAAGTCTTGTGTTATTTTGGCGGCCGTTCCGCGCCATTCCGGCTCCGCGCTGCGTTTTAGAGACAACAAGGACCTGAGGAGGGGGGCGAGGAGGAGCGGGGGAGGGAAGGGCAGTCTCGCGTTCGCGCTTTCACTCCGCCCACATATCGCTCTGACCAATGGAAAGAGAGGAAAGGGCCTCGTCTGACCAATCACACGCAAGCTGCCGTGGCGTCGGCTAGCAACAAGAGCTTCGAACGTTCGAACGCGCACGCGGGCGGGAATGCGGGGGGAGGGGGTCCGGGCAGTTAGGGAGAGGGATGTGGGAGACGTGAACGCGCGTCAGCGAAAAGCCGAGGGAAGGGAACGTGATGTGCGCGCGCTTTAGCACACACCGAGGGGGTAGAAAAGTTCGTTGAAACTCTCTTCTAAAGGGCAGAGCAAATAAATAAATAAAAATAAAAACTCACTCGAATCTAAGACATCTCAAATAAACGTTACAGATCGACATACATACTATAATCTCAGTAACCAGAACAGTTTAGATATCTTGTTTTTCACCCGTTGACACTGAGGTGAGGGTCACCGCGACACGTCCCGATTTTACTCCCGATTCACTTTTATTCACCATAAAACTGACTTTATTTGAAGTGATCGTGACATGCGTATCGTCCTTGAAGTTTAATATCTGGCTAGTTTATCGTAATAACAGAGACCATCCTATATATGAGATTGTGTGAATACTGGCCCTATCTGCAGAGTTACTATAAATGGAAAGGAACCGTTCGGCACAGCCACTAACTATTAAGAAGGGGGTTGTAACGCAGTAATAACAGGTATTATTGTTAACATTTTTTATTTTCGTTAAAAGCGGCCGTTTCTCGAACTGTTCGAGTACTGAAAGAGTGCGCGTTGCTGCGTCAAAGCCGAGCTGACGACACGGAGCGAATTCAGGCTGTGTGTGTCACCTCCATCTCCCCCCGCGCTTGAAACGCATATGGTACAGTCCATCAACACAGGGTGTGGATTGAGCGCCGGCCACAGCGGCTTATAGACAACAAGGAATAATAACAACGCCAACTTAGGCCTGGCTCTGAAGGGAAATACAAGCTCGACTGAGAAGAGAAAAATTCCTATAAACAATCCACATCCTCGGGAGAGAAGGGAAGGTGTCGCTTTGTCGTGTTGGGGTGGAATAAGAGGCTACGGGAGTTGGGAGACGGGGAACGTGCGCACAGGAGCTGTGGATAACCGAGGAGCACTCAGCCTCTGGACTGCTCAGGATGGAAGTGTGGAGAGATCAGGATGAACTCTGCACAGCCTGGACTGAAACTATGAACTTCCATCACTGTTAGAGAAGAAGATCTGGATTGTAGATCTCATTTGGAGTGTTTATTATTATAATTATTATTTTAAAAAATATATACAAGCAAGAGCACAATATCAGTTGCAGCCCTGTCTAACTAAAGTGAGGCTTTGTGTTCTCAGTGAAATTCTCTTTTAAAGTTTTCAGGAATTATTTTTCTTTCTATCAACCCATCTTGGAATGGACAGAGACGGATCAGCGAGATAGTTTCTCCATTTAAATATTGGTCTTGTGCCTGTAACTGAACTCGCACTTGTGCACTTTGCTTAGTTATTCTTCATCGTTTGTGCATGCACAAATAACATCCACTGATCTCCACACTGACACCCCGGCCTCCTTTTGGACAGCGGTGAGCCTTTGGTTTGGACTTTGTGTAGACTGTAACAGCGCCCCTTGCTTCACTTCACTTCACTTCGCCTCGCCTCGCCTCGCCGCCTATCAGGATTAAAGCTGCAAGGTTAAACCCCCGAGGGACGAGGCCATCCATCTGCCCTTTGGACTCACTAACTCAGTAGGGAGCAGCACACGGATCCTAAGAAGCCCTTGCTATTTTTAGGGATAGTGATGGGGTAATTGGCGTTGGAAATGAAGACACCCACCCCCTTATCCCCATCTTGAGCACACCAGCACTCCCAGCTTCAGCTGCTCCGATATCTGGACTGGAAAACTGACCAGTGTCGAAACTGGTCTTCAACTGGATTCCTCAGTACTGGAGGACGAAGATAAAACTAGCTACAATGCAAGCAAAGCTAACTTTAGTAACCAAATAGCTTCATCCCCTTACTGTCAGAGAAATATATATACATACATATATATATATATATATATATATACACATATATATATATATATATATATATATATATATATATATATACATATATGTGTATATATATAGATATAGATACATATACATAGATATAGATATAGATAGATATATTGACTACATATGTAACAGAGTATATATATATATATATAATTATAAAACATAGATATATATTGCAGAGTCGTAGTTTGAATATGTATATTATATTTTTTATGAGCGTCGTTGCCTAAAAGCCCAATCCATTGCCTTAGATTTACCGTAATAAAGAGAAAAGCACGGACAGAGCACGGAAACAGCGTTGGGAGAAACGAATGGTGCCTTTTTTTTTTCGTTGGTCTGTGTCGTCACTTCAGGAATTCGCTAGCGATCGAGGAATACTTTTGTCATCACTGACTTTCAGTTCGAATCCAGCACTATCGGATATACACACGCTTTCATCCGAGCACGTGGATGGGATTATCCTGACGACCGCCCCCCCAACCCCCCAAAAAAGTGATTGTTTCGTCGTTTTTATTTTCTTAATCTATAAAACCAACAAACTTGATTGATGTAATTCTTCGAAGAAGCTCCACACAAAAGCCTTTCCGATGGTGATCACTTCATCCGTGGAGGAGAAGCCGCAGCCTTCTAACAGAATGGTCGCCAACCTGTCGACCGACACCTGGGTCGGCAACTCGGATCAGAGTCGCTACGTACCGCAGTCTCACCTGCTCCGGAAGCCGTCCAAAAGTTAGTACGCCCTGTTTTCACTCACGATTTGGCTGCACAGGCCTGGCATGGCTGCAAATGATTGCCGCGATCCTACGGTACCGTTCCCGTGCCTGAACATCTGTAAGATAGTCGTCATGGTTACGTTTAGCTAGCTAGCCTAACTGTAACGTAACCCTCACTGACGTAAAGTAGTTCAGTTGATGGCGCATCCAAGAGCGCAAAAGTAGGTCGAAATCGATTTAGGTTTACGCTGACGCTTAGAAAGAACAGATAATCGTGTAGTAACTATGGCGATAATGCGACAGTGTTAAACGACGAATGTTAAATCAGCACACGTTACAATTTGTAACGTAAGATCGTGGAACATGAAACAAGTTCTTGCGTTGCATCGCGTTCTCTTGGGCTAAATTGGATTAGTCCAGAGTGGACTGTACCATGTGTTGGTTTGGATTTTGAGTATAATGATCGTTGTGTAATTTAAGGCGCAGTCTGTGATGTTTTCATGATTCACTCCGAGTCCGTGTCGGTAACGTGGAGGTTCTGAACGCAGAGTTTCTCAAGCTTTCACACAATTAGAATGGCATTATGGGATTGTTGTATATTTCCTCATGGGTAGTCACAATAGTGTGTGTGTGTCGTGTGTGTGTGTGTGTTGAATATCAGGGTATCTTGCATTACCGATTCTGAGCACACACCTATTGGGCTTCAGAGAACAAACTACTTTTAAAATAAGGCGTGTTTCCAGCTGGGAGTCTGGGTTTGGAGAACCTTCTCCAGGTTTTGTTTGGTTTCATTCTGCTTTTTTTCTTTCACACGCTTCAGTTCCCCCGTGGACTCGTGTTCCTCTTCCCGCTATTGTTTTAGTGTCTCTCCTTCAAACAATCATGAGAACGATTGACACGGTGCTGCAGAAATGGACGGAGATCTTTGTGTGTGTGTGTGTGTGTGTGTGTGTGTGTGTGTGCGTGTGTGTGTGTGTGCTTTGCGCAGGCTGGATGCGCACTGCGCTGTGCTGTGCTGTGCTGTGCTGTGAGCTCAGCGATGATCATCCTGTTGCTGGGAACGTTAGAGCAGAGCAGAGAGAAACGAGCGCTCCAGAACGGAAACGCTCGGCGAACAACAGCGAGCGCGACGTGGCCGGAGTTCCACACTTTCCTTCGCACTTCCTTCGTAGAGTCGCGAGTCGAATCGTTCGTGTCGCTCGGAAGAATAAAACTCCACCGTAACCGTTACGTAAAAACGAGTCCAAACCTGACTCGCGTTAGTAAGGTGGCAGTGCATTCTGGGTAAAATGTGCTCAACAGGATGTTGACTTGTCTTTTCATCCAAAATTTACAAAATTTACGCGCGCAAAAAAAGTGTTTGGTTTGTCTCCGGCTCGTTTTCTTATTCTTTACTAAACTAAAAGGCCGTGATGGCGCTAGCACAGCGCGAGATCGTGTCTCGCATGTTCCTTAAGGTTTTAGGAATTATCTGGAGTTACGTTAAGTCGTGTCTGGTCACAGAGGTTAGTGACTTAACGTGGACGGGGAAAAGAAAATCAGGATTGCAGGTTGACTCATAGTTTGGAAAAAATGGATTACTTGAAAGTTATTCGTTGTATAAAGCACAGCTTTCAAAACAAGACCTTTTGACCAATCAGAGCAGTTGTTCTTCAGCTTCTAAACCAATCAGAAGTTTGATCATTCAGTCTGCACCTGGAAAAGATTGTATGAAACCCCATATAAATATATATATATATAAACTTTCAGATCAGCCTTTGTAAGGATGAACACATTATATACAGACTGGACCACTAAATAAATAAATATCTGTAGAAATTATTGTTTATCACACAGCTTTTTCAAACTTAGAGCTTGATGCTTTCAAAAATCAGATTTTAAACCAAGCTGGTCCACGTTCAGTTTCTTTTTTTATAACTTTTTATTTTAAATATCCATCACAGACGGATATTATGTAAGACGCAGGTCTTGTTAGACCAAATTAGTCAGTAGAACTGTATCTCGTGATGCGTGTTGTGTTTCATGGAGACGTTTCGATATTCGTGATATCGAGATATCGTGATATCAATATCGTGATACGATATTGTTGTGGTATCGTCCAGCCCTCAGTAAAATTTCCACTTCCATCGCAAGTCGTTGACGTTCGTCGCCTCTGAATGTCTGTGTATATTCACACACAGGATAAATATTAGCGAACGATATCCTTACCAAGTTCATAATGTTTAAACCGAACCACTGACGTACGCAAACGTACACAAAGGCATTTTTGTGTCACTTTGTGTTTAAGGATTGTAAACGGCTTTAGGTAAAAACGCCTGAGGTAAAAACCCGTGTCGGTAGTCGAGCCTTGTTGATGATTTCCTGTTGAGGCGTTTTTTTCAGCACTGATGTGTAAATGTTTGATCGGATTATTGCATTATGCTTCTTTTATTCGATCAGATCTTTTTAGATCAGACACACTGTGAATTCTAATTTTAATTTCACAATATTCGCGTAACGTATTATGTAAATATGATCACAATTATATATCTTTATATATATATATATATATATATATATATAGCTTATTCTGTTTGTGGAGGGGAGGGGTCAGGAAATGGAAGTGTTAATAATAATGTTTCGGAGAGAGGAACTGTTCTGATTTTTTGCATTGCAAAAAATCCAGCTGACTCTTCAAATCCCACAATGCACTGCAGTAGTGATGTAGCACATTTATGTGGTGTATATAGTGAACAGGGGGTGTGGTTTGGGACACGCCCACAGTAGACCAATGATGGTGCTTATGCGACCTATATAGTGAACTGTGTTTGGGACACGCCCACGACACCTAAAGTGTTTGTGGCCTATATTGTGAACAGGGGGTGTGGTTTAGGCCACGCCCACTACACTGTGGCATATATACTGAACAGGGGTGTGGTTTGGGAAACGCCCACTACACTGTGGCCTATATACTGAACAAGGGGTGTGGTTTAGGACACGCCCACCACACTGTCGGCTATATAGTGAACAGGGGGTGTGGTTTAGAATATGGCAACTACATTGTAGCCTATATCGTGAACAGGGGGTGTGGCTTAGAACATGGCAACTGCACTGTGGCCTATATAGTGAACAGGGGGTGTGGTTTAGGACACGCCCACCACACTCCTATATAGTGAACAGGGGGTGTGGTTTAGGACACGCCTACTGCACTGTGGCCTATACAGTGAACAAGGGGTGTGGTTTAGGGCACGCCTACTACACTGTGGCCTATACAGTTAACAGGGGGTGTGGTTTAGGACACGCCCACTACACTGATAGCGGTGTTTATTTGGCCATAATTTATTTGGAACTCTGGATGTGAACTCGATCGTTATTAGAGCATGTTGCCTTCTAAGCCCCGCCCACACAATCATTTCATTTTGTAAATATAAAAAATGTAACAAAATTCAGAAACATAATATTTATGTGTTTACGCCGTGAGACGTAAACAGAGCTGTACTTATCACATAAACGTTCAGATTTAAAAGCAGATGAATGTGAAGGTTCTGAGAGAGATGAGATAGAAGGAGACTTTTTGTATTGTTTAAAACTTTATCTTTGCTAATCAATCGTTGTTGGTTTCTGTTTTCCTGACTCCTCTTTATAATTTTTTTTTGACTGTCTGTAAGTTCTCCATAAAATGGGGATTTTTTAAACCCTGGCAACCCACTTGTGCTTATCTTCCCTTCACTTATTGTGTGGTTATTTATATCCGTGTATCCAACCGACTTCTCTGCTGTTGTCTATTTCTGTCGTCTCGCCTGCCCCGTGTGTGTGAGTGTGTGTGTGAGTGTGTGTGTGTGTGTGTGTGTGGAGGGTTTTAGCTATATGAGTAACGGTCTTAAACATAGACATGGCTCTGACCGTTAGACTCCATGAACCCGGCAGCTCCAGCTCTTCAGGTTTCACGCTACGCTTTTATCTCAGAGTGAATTTGTGTCATTTTCATGGGCTGCCATTCAAATTCAGAGAAATACACCCTTGTGCCCTTGCACACTCTTCCCCTAAACACTTTCTCTGCCCCTGGAACGATACAGGCTGCTCTTTGCTCTTTGCAAATAATCCCAATTTTGATTTAATTAGGATCTGCCGGTGAAGGTGGTGGTTGTGAACAGATATACGTTGCTCTGTGAAGTTTGGACTGTGTGTGTGTTTGTGTGTGTGTGTGTGTGTGTGTGTGTGTGTGTGTGTGTGTGTGTGGTTGTCCAAACGACCTTTGTTCCCTTTTCACTCCAAAGGTGAAACACTGAGGCAATATGTGAACCCTCACTCAGGCACGTGTTGATTATCAGTGCTGTGATTATATCATGATATTTAAAAGGCCATTCAGCTAATGCTGCTTTCCAAATACGACTTTGTCTCATATCAGATATGTTCCCTACTTAGGCAACCTAATTAAGTCATTTTCCAGTGTATGTGATCTTCAATACAGTGTGTGTTAATGTAACTGATTATCAGCACAGATTTTACACAGTAAACTGTTTGACCTTTGACACTTTCCAGGAAGCTATGTCATTCTTCTTTCTGTTTATCTCTCCATCCATCCTTCACTCTGATTGGTCAGTTTCACCCGTCTTCCACATGTTCTGTTGTTGATGAGAAGGAAAACATGTTATTGAGCACTGGATGTGCGGCGATCCCTGCTGGGCAACACACGCACACGCACACGCACAGAGTTACCTTTTCTTTTTTCTTTCTTTTTTCTGTTCTGTCCTCTTTCACACAGTGTACCAGTGGAGTCCCAAACCACAGTGAACATTCACTCACTCACTCAAACAACCCACAATGCACTGCAGTACTGTCCAAATACAGAAAACCCTTGATGCACTGTACTAGATGAAGAAGGTGTGTGTTATATATAGAGAGTAGGGTGTGTGGTTTGGGCCACGCCCACAGCGGACAGATGACGGCCTGTACGGAGAGTGGGGTGTGTGGTTTGGGACACGCCCACGGCGGACAGATGACGGCCTGTACGGAGAGTGGGGTGTGTGGTTTGGGACACGCCCACGGCGGACCGATGACGGCCTGTACGGGGAGTGGGGTGTGTGGTTTGGGACACGCCCACGGCGGACCGATGACGGCCTGTACGGGGAGTAGGGTGTGTGGTTTGGGACACGCCCACGGCGGACAGATGACGGCCTGTACGGAGAGTGGGGTGTGTGGTTTGGGACACGCCCACGGCGGACCGATGACGGCCTGTACGGGGAGTGGGGTGTGTGGTTTGGGACACGCCCACGGCGGACCGATGACGGCCTGTACGGGGAGTAGGGTGTGTGGTTTGGGACACGCCCACGGCGGACAGATGACGGCCTGTACGGAGAGTGCGGTGTGTGGTTTGGGACACGCCCACGGCGGACCGATGACGGCCTGTACGGGGAGTGGGGTGTGTGGTTTGGGACACGCCCACGGCGGACCGATGACGGCCTGTACGGGGAGTAGGGTGTGTGGTTTGGGACACGCCCACGGCGGACCGATGACGGCCTGTACGGGGAGTGGGGTGTGTGGTTTGGGACACGCCCACGGCGGACCGATGACGGCCTGTACGGGAGTAGGGTGTGTGGTTTGGGACACGCCCACGGCGGACCGATGACGGCCTGTACGGAGAGTGGGGTGTGTGGTTTGGGACACGCCCACGGCGGACCAATGACGGCCTGTACGGAGAGTGCGGTGTGTGGTTTGGGACACGCCCACGGCGGACCGATGACGGCCTGTACGGGGAGTGGGGTGTGTGGTTTGGGACACGCCCACGGCGGACCGATGACGGCCTGTACGGGGAGTGGGGTGTGTGGTTTGGGACACGCCCACGGCGGACCGATGACGGCCTGTACGGGGAGTGGGGTGTGTGGTTTGGGACACGCCCACGGCGGACCGATGACGGCCTGTACGGGGAGTGGGGTGTGTGGTTTGGGACACGCCCACGGCGGACCGATGACGGCCTGTACGGAGAGTGGGGTGTGTGGTTTGGGACACGCCCACGGCGGACCGATGACGGCCTGTACGGAGAGTGGGGTGTGTGGTTTGGGACACGCCCACGGCGGACCGATGACGGCCTGTACGGAGGAAAAGTTTAATTTTTTTTAAAATCAGCACTGAATGTAAAAAAAAGTCAGTCCCTTTTTCTGAACGTTGCATCATGTTGCAGCGAGCCTCATTATTACACAGCCTGAGTAGCCTGAGTGTGTGTGTGTGTGTGTGTGTTCTTCTGCAGTGTGTGTGTGTGTGTGTGTGTGTGTGTGTAAATTGGACAGTATTTCGAGTCGAGACAGTGATAATCAGGATATTTGAGGATGTACGATTCGGATCACGATATAAAATAATCTGTTGAAATAAAAGCTGCGTAACGTTTTGTGTAATGTTTCATGTTTAATGTTTACAGTGAAACGTGCTGACATCATCGTGTCACCCCGCCCCTAAATCTGCTATGTGGATTGGATTCTGATCAGATTTTAACCACAGACTCAAGTTTTGTTTGACTCTTATTTTTGTTTTCTGGATTGTTAGTGCTGGTCAGGGCATCGTGTGTGTGTGTGTGTGTGTGTGTGTGTGTGAGAGGGGTGAGAGGGTTTATTTTATTTTTAATGTTAATGCTCTGAGTGAGGTCTCGGTTTCCCCGCGTCACCGTTTGACCGCAGTATTAATAGAGCGAGTCTGAAGTTCACATTAGAGCGTTCGATTATAGACCCGGGTTCCGCTTAGAACCGTTCTGAGAGCAACGTGAGAACAAACGTGAGAACAAACGTGAGAACAAACGTGAGTTTCTGTTTATTCTGATTTGAATAAAAAATCCATTTATAAGCGAGAGATGAAACGATACGACTCTGCTTCTTTTTTTCCGATACTGATACTGAATCTTCGGGTCAGAACCGATACCACACTCTGACTATATTTTGTCTTTACAAACTACTGGACCCGAGAACCCCCGATCCGTTTATTTTATACTCTCTCTCACACAGAAATCACAACACCGCAAATATAATAAAGTATATAGAATAAATTGCAGATGGAGCCGATCTGATACCCGGGACCGGGATCGGATCTCACAGAACAAATCTGATCCTCTTCTGTAACAAAAAAATGAATTACTGAAATCTTTCTGACAGGAAAGAGACTGATGGTGTTTGTGTTGAGTGAGATTCGAGGATATTTATTGAGTTGTAGAATAAACCGAGCCGTGGTTCTGCGCTCCCTTTATAATGAAACATTCCTGATCCACCTCCAGTCTTTTCCACTCCTTCAGGCTTCTCTCCGATATCCGATCCACCGTTCGTTTTTTCCGCCCTGATCCGATCTCACGTATCGGATCGGTGCCGTGTCAGATAAACATAAAAAAGTGAGTTCCTACAGACTGTGATGAGTGAGCGCCGGATCCCGGGGTTTAAACGCTGAATCACCCCCGCGGCTCGCGATGATGTGGTGAGGAGTATGACAGCGATACGGTGATCAAATCTCTCAGTTCACCTTCCTCAAATCTCTATTTATGTGAATGATTTTGATCGATAATAATAATAATAATAATAATAATCCTGATATGAGAACAGGATAATCACACAGCTGTAGATTGATGGGGACTGAACACGGCGTGTGATTGGTCAGAGAGACCAGCCAATCATTCGGCTCAAACGATTTAGCCAATCATTTCTAATTTACATAGAAGTGACTTAATCTCAGTTGAGTGTGTGTGTGTGTGTGTGTGTGTGTGTGCATAGTAATGCATTTCTAACAATGAAAGAGTGATTAAGATACAGTTCACATGCAGTCTTTTATCTGATACACCTAGCGAACTGTTTACGCTGTTATCACTTTGCGTAAAAAGGTTTCCTCCTCACACACACACACACACACACACACACACATGAAAAAAGAGTAAGGTGAGTAGGGCAGCGTGTGTAGGATGTCTAAGAGAGAGAATGTTACACACGGCTCTTTACACACTTTAACAGCACACTCCTGTTTTTTAAACACGGCAGTGCTGCTGAATCCTGCGTTCTGATTGGTCAGAAGGTGTTGATCAGTTCTCTGTAACAGTGGACCTGACAGTAGCGCAGGCTTATATTAATGCTCAGCTCTAATACGTTATGGTTTCTGTAGCAACGGCTCGTTCACAGGGACGTGTACAGCGCACGCTCCACAACGTTTTTTGTAGTTTATGTGACATGTATGGAAGGAGTCTCCAGTGTCAGTGCTGTGTAACAGGCAGAGGTGAAGCTGTCACTTTACGTTTTCCCACAACGTCAGTACAGAGAATAGAGAGAGGTGTATAGAGAGAGATTAGAGAGAGGTGTATAGAGAGAGAGAATAAAGAGAAAATAAAGAGAATAGAGAGAGAGAATAGAGAGAGAGAATAGAGAGAGAGAAGAGAGAGAGAATAGAGAGAGAATAGAGAGGGAATAGAGAGAGAGAATAGAGAGAGAATAGAGAGAGAGAATAGAGAGGGAATAGAGAGAGAATAGAGAGAGAGAATAGAGAGAGAATAGAGAGAGAATAGAGAGAGAATAGAGAGGGAATAGAGAGAGAGAATAGAGAGGGAATAGAGAGAGAAGAGAGAGAGAATAGAGAGAGAGAATAGAGAGAGAATAGAGAGGGAATAGAGAGAGAGAATAGAGAGGGAATAGAGAGGGAATAGAGAGAGAAGAGAGAGAGAATAGAGAGAGAGAATAGAGAGAGAATAGAGAGGGAATAGAGAGAGAATAGAGAGAGAGAGAATAGAGAGGGAATAGAGAGAGAGAATAGAGAGAGAATAGAGAGGGAATAGAGAGAGAGAATAGAGAGAGAATAGAGAGGGAATAGAGAGAGAGAGAATAGAGAGGGAATAGAGAGAGAGAGAATAGAGAGGGAATAGAGAGGGAATAGAGAGAGAGAATAGAGAGAGAATAGAGAGGGAATAGAGAGGGAATAGAGAGAGAATAGAGAGAGAGAATAGAGAGAGAATAGAGAGGGAATAGAGAGAGAGAATAGAGAGAGAATAGAGAGGGAATAGAGAGAGAGAGAATAGAGAGGGAATAGAGAGAGAGAGAATAGAGAGGGAATAGAGAGAGAGAATAGAGAGAGAATAGAGAGGGAATAGAGAGGGAATAGAGAGAGAGAGAATAGAGAGGGAATAGAGAGAGAGGGAATAGAGAGAGAATAGAGAGAGAATAGAGAGGGAATAGAGAGAGAGAATAGAGAGAGAATAGAGAGAGGGAATAGAGAGGGAATAGAGAGAGGGAATAGAGAGGGAATAGAGAGAGGGAATAGAGAGAGAATAGAGAGAGGGAATAGAGAGGGAATAGAGAGAGAGAATAGAGAGAGAATAGAGAGAGGGAATAGAGAGGGAATAGAGAGAGGGAATAGAGAGAGAGAATAGAGAGGGAATAGAGAGAGAATAGAGAGGGAATAGAGAGAGAATAGAGAGGGAATAGAGAGAGAGAATAGAGAGGGAATAGAGAGAGAGAATAGAGAGAGAATAGAGAGAGAATAGAGAGAGAGGTGTGTATCTGCTGTAACTGGCCCTTATGGATTGCTTTCCTGTAACAGCACGACACACACTGTGTGTTTAATCATGAACATAGCCGGAGTGTCTACATTTACAGTCCCATTGGTGTGTTTTATGTTCTTGATCACACACACACACACACACACACACACACACACACACACACACACACACTGTACCTGCATTCTCAGCCCACGCGTCTAACTTTGGCATTCAGCTTCTGTTACCCTACAGGGAATGAGAATTCAGTGGTGGAAGGGCAGTTCAGCTGTTCTCTCTCACACACGCACACACACACTTTTGCCCCGTCTCCTCCTGGGCCTTAGAGACAGGGAGTGGGGCTGGAGCTGTTGCCATGGCAACACCACTGATTGACAGCTGGCAGCTGTCTTTGATCAGCTGTGATAGTGTGTGTGTGTGTGTGTGCGTGTGTGCGTGTGTGTGCGCGCGTGCGTGATTTTACTGTATGTATTATTCATGTAACACACACAGAGTGTAGGATAGGCCGAGAGGCCGAGAGAGAGAGAGAGAGAGAGAGAGAGAGAGAGGCATTATGGGAAGGCTTGCTGATACAGCACAAGCTCCTCAGGTTTATTTATAGAGACCTCGCCGGCCAGCCCTTGGATACCGGCAGCCAATCAGGACACAGAAGGAGGGGGGCGCTCGGCCAATCGTGGCGTGGCAAGTCAGACGTCACAGTCAGGAAGTTCTCAGCATTTAAAGGGCCGGCGTGACTTTTTTTTTTTGAACACGCTCGTCATATCTGGCTAAAATTAGGGCTGTGTGTGTGTGTGTGTGTGTGTGTGTGTGTGTGTCATAAAACATGATGGTAAAAGTGAAAGACAGTTTCATAAATGAAGCGTTTAAGAGTGTGTGTGTTTGTGTTCGTCACTGCAGCATCACTGTTGCTGTGTGAAAGGGGTTGTGTAACAGGACGAGGAGCAGAAATTAATCATGAAATCATTCCAACACAGACACCTACCAAACATCCCCTTCCTTCCTTCCTTCCTTCCTTCCTTCCTTCCTTCCTTCCTTCTTCCTTCTTGTGTCCTGGACAGGAGGAATTCATCTCATTAACTTCCTGTTAGAGAATAACAAATCTAACTTGCACATTTAATTTCCTTTTACAGATTGTATTATAAATGATTATTTATAAAATCATCCTTTCTCTCTCTCTCTCTCTCTTTTATCCCTGCAGTCGATTTTTATTCATAATCTTCGCTGTAGTCCTCTTTGATGCTTTGTGTCGCTCCCTCGTGCACAAGTGTGTTATTTAGAGTTCCTCAAGTCACATGAATGTCAAGCTGCTTTAAAAAGTTAACTCTGTGTGTGTGTGTGTGTGTGTGTGTGTGCGAGAGAGAGAGAGGGAGGGGGAGAGGGAAAGAGAGATGGGGCTGATATGTGAGGCTGATTGTGCGTTTGCATTCACACACACACACACACACACACACACACACAGAGCATGACATGGCTGAATGTGGTGAATAAATTCAGTACATTTGTGAAAATATCGCGAGATTATTAAATATGCGTATTATAACAACTGAAATTTTGACAATATGTTGAGAGGTGATTAACATTCTATCATCATTCTCGATGTTATCACAGTCTGTTGGACAGAAAAACGTTCTCGCGTTCTTTTTATGCCTCTCTGGTGAAACGAATGATGTTATATTTGCGTTAAATCCGTATAAACTAAGCCCCGCCCCTTTCAGGACAGCTTGTGTGTGTTGAATATCACGATATATAATTGATTTTTATTATTGATTGACAGACATCAAGACTATATAAGGTGTTGTAACTATAACCCTCTCTGTCTGTCTGTCTCCCTGTCTGTCTCTCTGTCTGTCTCTCTCTCTCTCTCAGGTTCAGGATGTATGCCCCCCTCCTCGTCCCTGTGTTTCTCCCCCGCTGAGCGAAACATGTCGAGCCAGCACACTCATCCTGGATTAAGCAACATCCAGTCCATGGCAGAACAGCAGCAGGTACACACACACACACACACACACACACACACACACACACAATTTTACAAATAGATATGCTGCGTTCACACCATGTCGGAATTACGAGATGAAAACCCGGACGTTCTACTCGGAACTGTTCACATTACGTCCTCTGACTCGGACTCAGAATTATGCAACAATTAATAATAGTCAATTACGCAAATTATTACACAGAAATATTACGAGATAACTACTGAACTACATTTTACTGCTGCAGCCACCGCCATTTTGAGTGTTCCTCGTTTACAAGTCGTAATTACGACACGGCGTGAACGCAGCTATATTGTAACGTTTTCTCATCAGTCGTTCATTCGTGACCAATCAGAACGCAGAGGAGGCGGGAGGATGCATACATCTGAAAATGAAAGTTCTGGAATGAGAAAGTATTTAGAAGAAATTCCTCGATGATGATGATGTAACGATTACGTGAGAATGAATAGAAAACAGTATTTTTACACAAACACACGTGAATATACTGGTGTCCTCCTGATTGTCAGATTCCAGTTCACTGGCCAATCAGAATCTGTTCTGTGATCTGTCTGATGAGTCGGAGTTTCTTCTCGTCGCAGTTTCAGACTCGCCAGCCAATCAGATCGCTGTATTTATACGTAGCGCCGGCTTTAATTTATGATTCAGTGGGATTCAGGAACTCCTGCACCACACCTGACATGACCTTTGACCCCCGTGCAGGTGCTGTCTGATATGACCATTCTGCAGAGGAGGATCCCCCCGAGTTTCAGAGACCCCGCGAGTGCGCCGCTCAGAAAACTCTCCGTCGATCTCATCAAGACCTACAAGCACATCAATGAGGTAACACACACACACACACACACACACACACACACACACACACACTAAAGTGCACGTTTTCTTTGGCATTAAGTGTGTACTTTTTGTAATCTACAAAATGATCACATTTTACTAAACACGAGCTGTACTGTTTTCCTCTGTAACCCCGCCCCTTCTGTAACCCCACCCCCTCTGTGTTTCCCCACCCCCGCGCAGGTGTACTACACTAAAAAGAAGCGACGTGCGCAGCAGGTTCCGCCCGAGGACTCGAGCACCAAGAAAGAGCGGAAAGTTTACAACGACGGCTACGACGACGACAACTACGACTACATCGTGAAGAACGGGGAGAAGTGGCTCGACCGCTACGAAATCGACTCGCTCATCGGCAAGGGCTCCTTCGGACAGGTGAGACTCCCCAGGTGCATGCTGGGATTGCTCACGAGGTGGGAGTGGGGGGTAAAGAGACAGGGCCGTTGTCCCAAACGCAAAAAAAAAAAAAACACAGACTGAACCTTCACTGTAGTGTGTATATGTTCTAAGGCTCAATTGTTAGACAGATAGATAAAGAGACAGACAGAAGCTTAGAAATATAGACAGGCAGACAGTCATATACTGAGAGAGACAGACAGAAACATGGACAGAGAGACAGACAGAAACATGGACAGAGAGACAGACAGAAACATGGACAGAGAGACAGACAGGCACCTGGACAGAGAGACAGACAGAAACATGGACAGAGAGACAGACAGAAACATGGACAGAGATAGAGAAACAAACTGGCAGAGAGATAGACACAGACAGACAGATATAGACAGAGAGACAGACAGGCAGGTTCAGCATCACACTAAAGTAAAAGAATAAGCTTGTTAATGACCTTTGACCCTCTCACCCCGACACACAGGTGGTGAAGGCGTACGATCACCACGAGCAGGAGTGGGTGGCCATCAAGATCATCAAGAATAAGAAAGCCTTCCTGAACCAGGCGCAAATCGAGCTCCGGCTCCTCGAGCTCATGAACAAACACGACACCGAGATGAAGTACTATATAGGTGTGTACACACACACACACACACACACACACACACAGAGAATTCTCTTTTACATACACTAAATTAGCATGTGATTAAAGTCAGGGGTGCAGGTTTAGTGCAGTAGTAATGTACTAATGTAACGTAATAATTTAGTAATGGAGTAATGCAGGTTTATGGCCACCAGTTTAGCCTCCATTACTGCATTATTACATGACTACATTACTACATTATTACATTACTGCATTATTACATTATTACATTATTACATTACTGCATTATTACATTATTACATTACTGCATTATTACATTACTGCATTATTACATTATTACATTATTACATTACTGCATTATTACATTATTACATTATTACATTACTGCATTATTACATTATTACATTATTACATTACTGCATTATTACATTATTACATTACTGCATTATTACATTATTACATTACTACATTACTGCATTATTACATTACTACATTATTACATTACTGCATTATTACATTATTACATTATTACATTACTGCATTATTACATTATTACATTACTACATTACTGCATTATTACATTATTACATTACTACATTACTGCATTATTACATTATTACATTATTACATTACTGCATTATTACATTATTACATTATTACATTACTGCATTATTACATTATTACATTACTACATTACTGCATTATTACATTATTACATTATTACATTACTGCATTATTACATTATTACATTACTGCATTATTACATTATTACATTACTACATTACTGCATTATTACATTACTACATTATTACATTACTGCATTATTACATTATTACATTATTACATTACTGCATTATTACATTATTACATTACTACATTACTGCATTATTACATTATTACATTACTGCATTATTACATTATTACATTACTACATTATTACATTACTGCATTATTACATTATTACATTATTACATTATTACATTACTGCATTATTACATTATTACATTACTGCATTATTACATTACTGCATTATTACATTATTACATTATTACATTATTACATTACTGCATTATTACATTATTACATTACTGCATTATTACATTATTACATTACTGCATTATTACATTATTACATTACTACATTATTACATTACTACATTATTACATTACTGCATTATTACATTATTACATTACTACATTACTGCATTATTACATTATTACATTACTGCATTATTACATTATTACATTACTACATTATTACATTACTACATTATTACATTACTGCATTATTACATTATTACATTATTACATTACTGCATTATTACATTATTACATTACTACATTACTGCATTATTACATTATTACATTACTGCATTATTACATTATTACATTACTACATTATTACATTACTGCATTATTACATTATTACATTATTACATTATTACATTACTGCATTATTACATTATTACATTACTGCATTATTACATTATTACATTACTGCATTATTACATTATTACATTACTACATTATTACATTACTACATTATTACATTACTGCATTATTACATTATTACATTACTACATTATTACATTACTGCATTATTACATTATTACATTATTACATTATTACATTACTGCATTATTACATTATTACATTATTATCAATGAAAGTAAAAAAACCTCACACAGCAAAATCAGACAAATTAACACTCTCTCTCTCTCTCTCTCTCTCTCTGTCAGTCCACCTGAAGCGCCACTTCATGTTCCGTAATCACCTGTGTTTGGTGTTTGAGCTGCTCTCCTATAACCTGTACGATCTGCTGCGTAACACTAATTTCCGGGGCGTGTCGCTCAACCTGACGCGGAAGTTCGCTCAGCAGCTTTGCACGGCGCTGCTCTTCCTGGCCACGCCCGAGCTCAGCATCATCCACTGCGACCTGAAGCCCGAGAACATCCTGCTGTGTAACCCCAAACGCAGCGCCATCAAGATCGTCGACTTTGGCAGCTCCTGTCAGCTCGGGCAGAGGGTGAGACACCGTACACACACACACACACACACACACACACACACACACACACGCACACAGAGTTATCCCGAGCAAAAACATTCTCTTTTCCTGATGCGATATTTAACTCCAATAATGATTTCCCATCAGCTGCTGATTTATCCTTCTCTCTCTTTCACACACACACACACACACACACACACACACACACACACACACACACACACTTATTTTCTGCTGCCCCCTGCTGGAGAAAAAGACTCACTGCTGCCTTTATGGCCTTATTAGTAAAGACATCCTCTATAACACTCACTCTGATTGTGCTGCCCCCAAGTGGACAAAACGTGTTACTGCAGATTTCTGAAAAAGATTCATTTCCTGCTTAAAACCTAGGGGTCATTATACATTTTTATACATGTTAATATTCCCTCATTTTATGCCTGAAATAAACAGAATTATTATTATTATTAAAATTATTATTAAATTTTAAATTTTCCATTTTAACGTTTTTCTTTCTTCTTTTCTTTCTCATCTCGTGTTGCACCTTCTCTCTTCTTTTTCTTCCTCCAACCATTTTTTTTTTCATTGTCACTACGTTCGTTTTCATCCTGATCTTCTCCTTATATTCGCTTCCCTGGTTTGTTTTCCTTCTTCGTCAGCGTTGTTGTAGTTGTTCCTCTCTTTCATCCTTGTTTTGTTTTTCTCTTTCTTTTAACTCTTGCTTAGTAAGGCTAAATCACTGAACAAAACGAAGATGGGTCATCATAACACCTCTCATGTGTGCGCGTGTGTGTGTGTGTGTGTGTGACAGATCTATCAGTACATACAGAGTCGGTTCTACCGTTCTCCAGAGGTGTTGTTAGGAATGCCGTATGATCTGGCCATCGACATGTGGAGTCTCGGCTGCATCTTGGTGGAGATGCACACGGGGGAGCCACTGTTCAGCGGCTCTAATGAGGTACGTGCGCACACACACACACACACACACACAGTACAGTGCCAGGTATTTAGCTAACGTGATTATAAAATAAAGCATTAAATAAAATTAGTGAGAAGCTATACAGCACCATGAATATGGCATTTTTTCATACTGTTTTATTATTTATTATTCCTCATTCTTCTGCTTCCTGTTGTTTGGTTCATTATAATTAGAAGTAATTGTTATTCTGGTTTCTAGGTGGATCAGATGAATAAGATTGTGGAGGTGCTGGGCGTTCCTCCGAACCACATGCTGGATCAGGCACCTAAAGCACGCAAATACTTCGATAAGCTCTCAGACGGCCTGTGGACCGTGAAGAAGAACAAGGACATAAAGAAGGTACTTTATCCTTCAGCCTCCGTGAGTAGCACTCTGCTTCTATTTAACCATTAAACCCATTAAATCCATTACGCTCCGCCCCTTTTACATCACACACACCAGCAAACATCACAACACTGTTTCTAATTGACCATTAAACCCATTAAACCACACCTCTTATACACCTCACACACACACACATCAGTATCTGTCGTCTTCTAATTAGTCATTAAATCCGTTAAACTAGTTAAACCCCACCCCTTTACATCACCTGCATCAACAGACTTTACAACACTGTTGCAAATAAACCTATTAAGCCCCTCCCCTTTTTATATCACACACTCACACACACAATCATCAGTAATTCATATTCTAATTAGTCATTAAATCTATTAAACCCCGCCCATTTTTATATAACAGACGCACACACAATCATCAGTAAATGTCATCTTCTAATTAGTTATTAAAGCCGTTAAACTTGTTAAACCCCGCCCCTTTTATATCATGTGCATCACCTAATTAAGCCCTAATTAAACCAAACCTATTAAGCCCCTTTTTGCATCACAAACTCACATACACCTCATTTTTCAAATGATATCTCATTACTGTGTAAATAGCATCTTCATCCATCTCCATCTCCATCACCATCATCATCATCATCACTGTAATCATCTAATCCATGTCGATCCCAGAGCTAAACCGAGTCTCCAGTGTTAGCTTATAGCTGCATTCGCTCACCCGAGCCTCACACTCTTACGCTAGGTTCTCACTCGCACTAGCGTGTGACGAGCAGCTCGCTCTCTACACATTTAATGAGACGTAACAGGGACCTAATCGCAGGTAGGAGATAAAGAAGTGAAGAAACGTCTTCCCACCAGCGCCCCCTCTTGGTGGATCTCAAAATAGACCTCCACGTTTACTCACTCGTACCCAATTATTTTAATGATTTAAACTGGGGGAAAACCCAGACAGACATGTGAGTCCCCTCACTAGTTTACTCCGAGTTCTGAATGATGTGTTTTTGTTCGGCTGGGTGAGTGCGTGCCTCAGGCGTTCTCCTCAGTCCTCAGAATAAAAACACTTCCCAGGTTCATCAGAACTGGAGACGAGGTCAAGCGAGACACTCACTGGGTCACCTGTCCTCTGTTCACTTCCTCCCTGTTACCCATCATGCACTCTCACCGTCACTATCTCTGTGTTTATCACAGTTTTACTCATGAAGCTTTGGTCAGTTAGTCAGTAAAGCAGTGATACACACCGGACTAGATAATCGTGCGGCGTGGTCTGTCTAACGTCCAGCATGAGCTCTACTCTCCTGACTTTCGCTTTTTATTTTTAAAGACATTCGGGAGTTAAAGTTAAGCCATAAACATCATTTCCAAGTACATTTCAGGAACCTTTATCAGATCCTCACAAGCAGGACAGGCCACGCCCACCAGAGACAAACTGGAGTGACATCACCAGCTTGTCACATTCTAAATTTGATCTGTACATGTGATGATGATGATGATGACGATGATGATGTGTTTTTAATCTCTCTCTCTCTCTCTTTATCGGTCTTCCCTTTCTTCAGGAGTATAAACCTCCCGCAACCCGGCGTCTCCATGAGATTTTAGGGGTGGAGACCGGGGGTCCCGGGGGAAGGCGGGCTGGGGAGCAAGGCCACGCCCCTTGCGATTACCTGAAGTTTAAGGACCTGATCCTGCGCATGCTGGACTACGACCCCAAAACGCGCATCACGCCGTTCTACGCCCTGCAGCACAACTTCTTCAAAAAGACCACAGACGAGGGAACAAACACCAGCAGCTCCACCTCCACCAGCCCGGCCATGGACCACAGCCACTCCACCTCCACCACCAGCTCCGTGTCCAGCTCTGGTACACACACACACATACACACACACACACACACAGAAAGTTCAGTCCAGCTCTTCACGAACTGAATTTTTTTTAAAGCCATAATTTCCACATCTGTAAGCGTGTTTCCTGACCCCAGGTGGATCCAGCGGTTCTTCCAATGACAACCGAAACTATCGGTACAGCAACCGATACTACAACAGCGCCGTCACACACACGGACTACGAGATGCAGAGCCCGCAGGTATGGCCTGGGATTTTTGGGGTTTTTTTT